>NC_074702.1:13069627-13369627 GCF_029448725.1 Salvelinus fontinalis
AAACACACACACGCAAGCAGACACACAAACACACACACACTACAAGCAGTGTGTGAGCCTCCGTCCGTAACAGCCACTCATGGTGCTCCGTGTCAGTAGCTCCTGGAGAAGTAAATCATAATAGAATGGGAGTGAATGAAAAGTTTCCACACAGACGTGGGAAGGAATGGATGTAATTGTGTGAGTACACCAGGCCGCCTGTTGTCACTTTATGATGAACAGCATACTCTCTCATTCGCTTTCTCCTCTCTCCTCTCTTTGGCCTCTTTCTCTCTCCTCTCTCCTCCCTTCTCTCTCCTCTCTTTCCTCTCTCCTCTCTTCTCTCTCCTCTCCTCTCTCCTCTCTTCTATATTCTCTCTCCTGTCTCCGCTCTCCTCTCTCCTCTCTTCTGTCTTCTGTCTTCTGTCTTGGCGCTGGCTTTCACTGTCTCCTTGTTTTTGGGAGCTATGCCATATGTGGAGAGCACGGCGACTCTGAAAGAGCTTTTCTTCTCCTGCTACGGTGTATTCATTTCCCCCTTCTCCATTCATCTCTCGCTCTTTTGCTCTTTCTTTTTGGGGGCCATGGAGTGTGTATACTGGGGTGCTGGGGGTGGGGGGCGTTGCCTTGGTGACTCTTGCTGCCTCTCTCGCTCTCCTGGGAAGGGAGCATATTTTTCCGACATCAATAGGAGAAACTGAGAGAGAAAGGAAGGAAGGGGGAGTGAACCCCAGCTCTCTCTACACTCCCTCCTGTTCCAGCCAGCTCCGTCTTTATACACCTGCAGCTACAGCAGGACTCAGTCCCACATTTATCTTTGCTGTGACGTGAAGTTTGTTTGTTTGTTTGTTTGTTTGTTTGTTTGTTTGTTTGTTTGTTTGTTTGTGTGAGAGAGAGAGAGAGAGAGAGAGAGAGAGAGAGAGAGAGAGAGAGAGAGAGAGAGAGAGAGAGAGAGAGAGAGAGAGAGAGCGTGCGTGCGTGCGTGCGTGCGTGCGTGCGTGTGTGTGTGCGCACAGATGCCTATGAGGCATCAGGCCCAGATCAGAGAGCTCAGGGTGTCAGGAGACTGCAGTGTAGTAGTTTGTCTGTAGGAGGCCTTCAACTCTCCTGTCAGTCCAACATGCGTAGATCCTAATGCTCCCACACTTCCCAGCTGCTATCCCTACATATTTTCCCTGAATGTTTTCCACCTGATTCCATGACAGATGGATGTATTGATAAAATCAGACAGACAGATAGACCAGCCTGAGGCCACAGACTAATCTAAATCCTGTAACAGCAGTGGTCATCAGTCCTGGTCCTGGGGACCCAGAGGTGTGCAGATGTTTATTCCAGCACAACACTAAAAAACTTGCTTCAACTAATCACAAGCTTTAATATTAGTTGATGAGTTGAATCAGATGTGTTATTATTGTAATACTGGGTTAGAACCAAAGCCAGTACTGTACAACCTATGAGTGAAATAAGTAACACAGCTTGACAGCCTTCCAGAGTTCCTCCAGACTACCACAGCTCCCATGATAACACAGACAGCCTTCACCAGTCAGCCAACCAAAACACTATCACACTTTAAGAAGAGAGAAACAGAGGTAGAGATGCAGAGAGAGAGAAAGCGAACAAAAGATCATGTAAAACCAGAAGAAAAGCTAGTCTTGCTCTCTAGTCGGAGTGGTGGGTTGTGGGTATCATCAACAGCTAATTCAAGACGGATCACCACAGGCAGCGAACAGCCGAGAGGGAGGCACACAAACGTCAATAAGTCCTCTCAGCGGGCCAACAAAAATACATTTTCGAGACATTTCTATCAGGGGCGACGTAATTCCTGTGTTTTTCCCTTCCTGCCGAGTTCAGATAGGGGATTACGGCAATAGGCAGATCAAGTGGGAGCAAGTAATCCATGACAATAACAACCTCTCCACCACCCCCGCGCCCTCCCGCCGAAACTTATACCCCCGGCCCCCGCCCGTCAGAATACCAGAACACCTGACACATCCACTGTCTTTTGTTTGAAACCCTTAGCGTTACCATATAATCCTATTAATTAACAAGTCCCTCTTTCCATTTTCTCCCCTCTCTCTCTCCCTCTTTCCATTTTCTCCCTCTCTCTCTCTCTCTCTCTCTCTCTCTCTCTCTCTCTCTCTCTCTCTCTCTCTCTCTCTCTCTCTCTCTCTCTCTCTCTCTCTCTCAGTTAAGCTGCAGTTAGGTATTTCTGTGGGAGTAGACCAGGATTGGGGGAAAAGGGGGTGTTTAAGCTTGTTATCAGTGTTGGTTGTGAGTTAGAGACAACAGTTAGAGGTACGACGGTGCGACAGTACGGTGGTGAGGTTTTGCAGTTGGCTAACGAGTTTAGCGCACAAAGAGTGTACTGTACAATGAGCCTTCATGTTATGGCACTACTTTATGAATAATGTAGCAACTCATAAACGGGGGCATTTACACACGCAGAATGGAAGGCAGAGTGACTTTGTTCAATGGGTATATCTTTGTTCTATTTGCCTGTGAAATAGGACCTATTTTTCAGCACAGTGAGCAAACAGGTATTAGCTGCCCAAGGCTGTGGATCAAAAAATGAGCCTCAGCTAGGTATGTGGTGTGCTGCGGATATGAGAAGGATTTTTTAGTTATTACTCAAAAATGTCAAATATGTGGCATTCAAGGCCAGGTCAAAAAGCTAGTGTGTGTTCTGTTGTTTAGTCTATCTCTATTATCCAGTTCTCACTCACAGGGAAGATGCTGGGTCTTTGTGACAGGGGATGGGTTGTTGAGTAAGATGTTGTTTCTTATGTAATGTGGCTGAGAGATGAGGGGGGGAAGGACTGACTGAGGCCTATTTCTGTCCTGGACACCTGCTTAGCTTCCTGTTCAGCACTGGGGAGAACGGAGGAGAGGAGGAGAGGGATGAGGAACAAGGGAGGATGAAGGGGGGGGGGCACTTCAATGGCTTTCAACCTCAGAGTCCTTAGTGTGTGTGCATGTCTTGTTTGATCATTCCCGAAATGCGATATATCCATTTTCAAAAATGTTGCTAATTGAGCTTTAATTGTTTAAAGAAATTAGGAAATAGATTGGTGTGTTTATCTAATCGTGGCATGGGGTTGTTCAATGACAGACATGTATTTGTTTCAAATATAATTTGATGTTTTCATTTCAGAGAGACAAATAATCATCTTTTTGGGGGGAAAAATGCTATATATATCACTCTCAAATCAAATCAAATCAAATGTTATTTGTCACATACACATGGTTAGCAGATGTTAATGCGAGTGTAGCGAAATGCTTGTGCTTCTAGTTCCGACAATGCAGTAATAACCAACAAGTAATCTAACCTAACAATTCCACAGCTACTACCTTATACACACAAGTGTAAAGGGATAAAGAATATGTACATAAAGATATATGAATGAGTGATGGTACAGAACGGCATAGGCAAGATGCAGTAGATGGTATAGAGTACAGTATATACATATGAGATGAGTAATGTAGGGTATGTAAACATAAAGTGGCATAGTTTAAAGTGGCTAGTGATACATGTATTACATAAAGATGGCAAGATGCAGTAGCTGATATAGAGTACAGTATATACATATACATATGAGATGAGTAATGTAGGGTATGTAAACATTATATTAAGTGGCATTGTTTAAAGTGGCTAGTGGTACATTTTTACATAATTTCCATCAATTCCCATCATTAAAGTGGCTGGAGTTGAGTCAGTATGTTGGCAGCGGCCACTAAATGTTAGTGGTGGCTGTTTAACAGTCTGATGGCCTTGAGATAGAAGCTGTTTTTCAGTCTCTCGGTCCCTGCTTTGATGCACCTGTACTGACCTCGCCTTCTGGATGATAGCGGGGTGAACAGGCAGTGGCTTGGGTGGTTGTTGTCCTTGATGATCTTTATGGCCTTCCTGTGACATCGGGTGGTGTA
Source organism: Salvelinus fontinalis (assembly GCF_029448725.1). NCBI lineage: Eukaryota > Metazoa > Chordata > Actinopteri > Salmoniformes > Salmonidae > Salvelinus > Salvelinus fontinalis. The sequence goes on from NC_074702.1 coordinate 13,073,531, forward strand.
GGTGTCCTGGAGGGCAGGTAGCTTGCCACCGGTGATGCGTTGTGCAGACCTCCCTACCCTCTGGAGAGCCTTACGGTTGTGGGCAGAGCAGTTGTCGTACCAGGCGGTGATACAGCCCGACAGGATGCTCTCGATTGTGCATCTGTAGAAGTTTGTGAGTGCTTTTGGTGACAAGCCGAATTTCTCCAGCCTCCTGAGGTTGAAGAGGCGCTGCTGCGCCTTCTTCACAACGCTGTCTGTGTGGGTAGACCAATTCAGTTTGTCCGTGATGTGTACACCGAGGAACTTCAAACTTTTCACCTTCTCCACTACTGTCCCGTCGATGTGGATAGGGGGGTGCTCCCTCTGCTGTTTCCTGAAGTCCACAATCATCTCCTTTGTATTGTTGACGTTGAGTGTGAGGTTATTTTCCTGACACCACACTCCGAGGGCCCTCACCTCCTCCCTGTAGGCCGTCTCGTCGTTGTTGGTGATCAAGCCTACCACTGTAGTGTCGTCCGCAAACTTGATGATTGAGTTGGAGGCGTACATGGCCACGCAGTCGTGGGTGAACAGGGAGTACAGGAGAGGGCTCAGAACGCACCCTTGTGGGGCCCCAGTGTTGAGGATCAGCGGGGTGGAGATGTTGTTACCTACCCTCACCACCTGGGGGCGGCCCGTCAGGAAGTCCAGGACCCAGTTGCACAGGACGGGGTCGAGACCCAGGGTCTCGAGCTTGATGACGAGTTTGGAGGGTACTATGGTGTTAAATGCTGAGCTGTAGTCGATGAACAGCATTCTCACATAGGTATTCCTATTGTCCAGATGGGTTAGGGCAGTGTGCAGTGTGATTGCGATTGCGTCGTTTGTGGACCTATTGGGTCGGTAAGCAAATTGGAGTGGTTCTAGGGTGTCAGGTAGGGTGGAGGTGATATGGTCCTTGATTAGTCTCTCAAAGCACTTCATGATGACAAGTGAGTGCCACAGGGCGGTAGTCGTTTAGCTCAGTTACCTTAGCTTTCTTGGGAGCAGGAACAATGGTGGCCCTCTTGAAGCATGTGGGAACAGCAGACTGGGATAAGGATTGATTGAATATGTCCTTAAACACACCAGCCAGCTGGTCTGCGCATGCTCTGAGGACGCGGCTGGGAATGCCGTTTGGGCCTGCAGCCTTACGAGGGTTAACACGTTTAAATGTTTTACTCACCTCGGCTGCAGTGAAGGAGATCCCGCAGGTTTTGGTAGCGGGCCGTGTCAGTGGCACTGTATTGTCCTCAAAGCGAGCAAAACATTTATTTAGCCTGTCTGGGAGCAAGACATCCTGGTCCGCGGCGGGGCTGGTTTTCTTTTTGTAATCCGTGATTGACTGTAGACCCTGCCACATACCTCTTGTGTCTGAGCTGTTGAATTGCGACTCTACTTTGTCTCTATACTGGGACTTAGCTTGTTTGATTGCCTTGCGGAGAGAATAGCTACACTGTTTGTATTCGGTCTTGTTTCCGGTCACCTTGCCCTGGTTAAAAGCAGTGGTTCGCGCTTTCAGTTTCACGCGAATGCTGCCATCAATCCACGGTTTCTGGTTTGGGAATGTTTTAATCGTTGCTGTGGGTACGACATCGTCAATGCACTTTCTAATGAACTCGCTCACCGAATCAGCGTATTCGTCAATATTGTTGTTGGACGCAATGCGGAACATATCCCAATCCACGTGATCGAAGCAGTCTTGAAGCGTGGAATCAGATTGGTCGGACCAGCGTTGAACAGACCTGAGCGAGGGAGCTTTTTGTTTTAGTTTCTGTTTGTAGGCTGGAAGCAACAAAATGGAGTCGTGGTCAGCTTTTCCAAAAGGAGGGCGGGGGAGGGCCTTATATGCGTCACGGAAGTTAGTATAACAATGATCCAAGGTTTTACCAGCCCTGGTAGCACAGTCGATATGCTGATAGAATTTAAGGAGTTTTGTTTTCAGATTAGCCTTGTTAAAATCCCCAGCTACGATGAATCCAGCCTCAGGGTGTGTGGTTTCCAGTTTACAAAGAGTCAGATAAAGTTCGTTCAGGGCCATCGATGTGTCTGCTTGGGGGGGAATATATACGGCTGTGATTATAATCGAAGAGAATTCCCTTGGTAGATAATGCGGTCGACATTTGATTGTGAGGAATTCTAGATCAGGTGAACAGAATGACTTGAGTTCCTGTATGTTGTTATGATCACACCACATCTCGTTAATCATAAGGCATACACCACCGCCCCTCTTCTTACCAGAAAGATGTTTGTTTCTGTCGGCGCGATGCGTGAAGAAACCAGCTGGCTGCACCGACTCCGTTAGCGTCTCTCGAGTGAGCCATGTTTCCGTGAAGCAAAGAACGTTACAATCTCTGATGTCTCTCTGGAATGTTACCCTTGCTCGGATTTCATCAACCTTATTGTCAAGAGACTGGACATTGGCGAGTAGTATGCTAGGGAGTGGAGCGCGATGTGCCCGTCTCCGAAGCCTGACCACCGCTTCGTTTGCCCCTTTTACGGCGTCGCTTATTGTCGCCGGCTGGGATCAGATCCATTGTATTGGGTGGAAGGCAAAACACAGGATCCGCTTCGGGAGAGTCATATTCCTGGTTGTAACGATGGTGAGTTGACGTTGCTCTTATATTCAGTAGTTCCTCCCGACTGTATGTAATGAAACCTAAGATTACCTGGGGTACCAATGTAAGGAATAACACATAAAAAAACAAAATACTGCATATTTTCCTAGGAACGCGAAGCGAGGCGGCCATCTCTGTCGGCGCAGGAAGTTGATCTCATAGAAATAAGTAGTACTGCTTGGTTGTACACAGTCAAATGTAACAAATGAGTACATTTAAATGTACTGTATGTAAAACAATAACATTTGCCTTTTTACTCATTTAGCAGATTCTCTTATCCAGAGCAACTTACAGTGAGTGCATCTAGCTTAAAGATGGCTAGGTGAGACTACCACATATCAGAGTCAAATATACAGGTTATGAACATTCCAATCCAGCTAAACAATGGTTATATAGAGTTTTCCAAAAAACACAATTATAATTCACAAATGTCAATCATTTATGTTGAAAAAACACAAATATGAAAAATCTGTTGATAATATAGCATTTTGGAAATAAACTCTTCACATACGTGTGTTCACACAGGAGTCCATCTGTGTGTGTGTGTGTGTGTGTGTGTGTGTGTGTGTGTGTGTGTGTGTGTGTGTGTGTGTGTGTGTGTGTGTGTGTGTGTGTGTGTGTGTGTGTGTGTGACCGTCAACAATGACACTGACATAAATGTATGCTCTCTAAACTATCTTCTTGTTTATCTGTTTCCTGTTGATCAGATGTTTTATTCAAACAGATCAGAGGAGCTTTGTGTTCTCTATGAAATTACTGTATGGTGATCACCTGCTGTGTTAGAGACACACAGCTACCTGAATCAAGATAGATCAGGGCGATTCAGTCAGGGTCTGTGTGTGCAAATGTGTTTTCAGACTTGTTGATCTGTCTGTCTGTCTGTCTGTCTGTCTGTCTGTCTGTCTGTCTGTCTGTCTGTGTGTCTGTGTGTGTGTGTGTGTGTGTGTGTGTGTGTGTGTGTGTGTGTGTGTGTGTGTGTGTGTGTGTGTGTGTGTGTGTGTGTGTGTGTGTGCTTATCGATGTGTGTCTGCGCTAATCTGCTTCTTATCTGCCTTATCCATCCATCCGTCTGTATTTGTCTAATGAATCGAATTTTGCAGCTCGTTGTCTCTCGCCTTCATGGCAGCAGCATGTCTGCATGTTTGTCTGTGTTGAGAGTGGATGTGTGTGTGTATGTGTATGTGTATGTGTATGTGTATGTGTGTGTGTGTGTGTGTGTGTGTGTGTGTGTGTGTGTGTGTGTGTGTGTGTGTGTGTGTGTGTGTGTGCACATTGGTGTGTGTGTGTTTATGCATGACTGTGCCTGTTTGTGCACATGTGAAAATGCATTTGTGTATGTGTGTGGGGGGATATGTGTGTCTGTGTGTTTTGGGAGGTAGTAAGGGGGAACTTAGGTGGGGCTCATTGGGGTCACATGGTCCACCTGAGTGGCTGTGGTGGATATGGGCGCTCTCATTCTCAATACAAGCTACAGTACCATACTGCACCTCCACCATACTGCACCTCACTCTGCAGATTTAACTGCAGTGATAGCGAAAGAGAGAGGGAGGGAGGGAGGGAGGGAGGGAGGGGGTTGGCTAGGGCTGGGGGAAGAGGGGGATAGGGGATGATGGAGTGAGTGAGAGATAGGAAGAGGAGGCGAGCATGAGAGTGAGAGAGAGAGGGAGCGAGAGAGAATAAATGACATACCTGCCCAGCTCGTTTGCGAACATCATTATTCTTATTTTAGGAGATTTGTTAGGTGGCGAGGCTCTCCTGGAGCACAACAAGTGATGCAGCCGTGTGAATCATGTGGGCTTGAGTAGATTGAGCGTGCAGGGGCCTGTCAATAGACACATGGCCCAGTCATCGGCCCAGCATCCCGGGGAGTGGAGACTATTGAGGGAGGGTGAAAAAACACACAAACAAATGAATCTCATTATTTCAGTGCTCGCCTCTGCAGTGCTCCGGGTAACCCATCACAGTCCACACAGATCCAATTGCTTCCTTTAAATCAGTTTGAAGCTGCAGCCAGATCTCATCTGTCTCAATAGCAGGGCTGGAGCCAATGGGACTACTCAACTGCACACAGCAACAGCTCCTCCCAGTGGCGCTAGTTGAATTACCCTGAGTTGGAGGAGAGCAGAGAAACTATCTGGCTGGCTGACTGACTAGCTCGTGTTCTGTTTATCCAGCCATGACCATTGGATTTATGTCAGCATTCAGCAGCGGATGACGGAATTACCCCTTGATGAAACATATAGCTCTTCCCCTGGATGACTTGCATGATAAACAAACGATAGCTGCTTGTTTGTCTCTCTTTCTTTTTCTTTCTCTTTCTTTTTTTCCCTTTCTTTTTTTATTTTTTCTTTCTTTCTTTCTTTCTTTCTTTCTTTCTTTCTTTCTTTCTTTCATTCTTTCTTTGTCTTCTCTCTCACTCTCTCTTATCTCTCTCTCTCTCTCTCTCTCTCCTCTATATTCCTCTCACTAAACCATGCTGTCAGTTGATATATGTTGAAAAGTAGCAATGACCTTTGTTTCTTGTGTGCTATGCTGGCTCTCACCCACTCACAGAAAGATCTCTTTCCTCTCCTCTTTCCATTTCCCTTTCTTTCTACTCCTTTACCCTATTCTGTGACAGTTTGTTGTGGAGTAGATGATCATGTATCCAGAGTAAATGACAGTTGTGCTGAAGCCTGTTTGTTGATTAGCAAATCTGGTGACAGTTTCCCTCTGAATTCCCATCCAAATAACTTCCACTCTCTTCAACAAAAATGTTCTTTCTCTGAATTCCCTGTATGGTCCGAAAGAAATGAAAGAGAGGGGGAAGAGAAAAGGAGTGGGTAGTGCTTTGATCTGCTGTGTAAGCACGTATTCAGCTGGGGGGTGATCTGAGAGAAGAAGTGTTTGGCGCTAACACAGATTATCATCTGTCTCGTTTCATCACCAACCCATCTCTGTATGCACATCACAGTCTTATCTACTGTACACCACACTAATGATATGGACCCACTGATTCTCTTCAAGAATATAACAGAACCTGCCTTATTAGCTTGGTACAACTGTCTTTCTTCAATATCTAAGGGTCTCAGATGTTTTTAATCCATTAATTACCAAAAGCTTATTTTTCTGTGATCTGTAAACAGAATCAACAATTCTGTTCAAAGTCTAGTCTGTACTGTATATGTCTTAAGGTGACCCAGAACCACTTTGATAGACACCAGTCCTCTGTTCTTCCCTCAGTTCCTCCCTCTAAACCTTACTTTGAGCTGGAGACCACAGACCCATGGGTAGCAGGGAAAAGCTACACTGTCACATGCATCGCTCCAGACGCCAAACCAGAGGCAGTGATCACTCTGTTTAAAGGTAGGTCACCAAGTACGGTATCAACTCACTGCACACAAACTTAATAATGCTAGTACATACAGGTTTTTCCATTAGGAATAGCAGAGACGTTAAATGTGAATCAGTACTGAGTTGAGGGAAAAACCTGTTTGCAATGACATGTTTCAACCTACACTATAATTGTAGTACACTATAACTCAATGCCCTGTTTTTACAATGACATTTTAAAACTATGGCCGTGTCTGAAATCTGTCTTGCCCACTACTTACTAAAACTACATACGGTGTACTAATAGTATTACACTAGTTAGAATTGACTTGTTAGTAAAACATATGCAGTAAGCAACAAATATCATAACATTTCTCCTCCATACTGAGAAGGCGTCATCTTTTTTAAATAAATGTTGTACCTTTATTTAACTAGGCAATCTAATGCACAGTCCTGCTTGTTCCCTGCTATTCGTTCATTTTTGTAGAGCACGTCCCCTATTCTGATTACCAGCTGTCGTCAAACGCACGTGAGTGGGGAGCTGCCCCTCCCTACCTTCAAAAAGAACACCCTTGCCTTGTTTTCTCTAACACTCACACTCTCTTTCCTCTTCCCCCTCCTCCTCTCTTTCTCTCTCAGATGGAGTTGAGCTGACAGGTGTAGAGTCTTTCCCTATGCCTGGCTCTGAGGACAAGCTCCAGAACACACATGCTACAAAAGAGTATGTGTTCCTGTTCTCTGTCTCCTGTTTGTGTGTGTGTGTGTGTGTGTGTGTGTGTGTGTGTGTGTGTGTGTGTGCGTGCGTGCGTGCGTGCGTGCGTGCGTGTGAGTGTTATCCCTAATTTAAGAACTTCTGTATTCCCACAGATACACAGTACAGTGTAATGCATTGGTGCCGACTGTGAACTGTCGCTCGGTGCCTTGTGTCAAATCAAATTAGCTTTTGTCATAGACACAGAATTATATTTCAGTTGCTAGACAGATCCAATCCTATCTGATTCACTTGGTGGTGCATACGTACCTAATCCAGCTCCAAAGATAATAACCCCTTGTCATCTGCAAAGATAACACGCTGTAGAGAGTATTAAGGACATAGTTCAGCTCTAACGCAGAATAGCCTGGTCTCAAACTAAATCCTCTATGTGTAGATAGTGGTTATAAATAGCAACAATATTTTGTATCGGAGCTTTTAAATCTGGAGATGAATCTAGATAACATGGTGGACTTTGGGTCATTGTTATGATGTTCAGGGGGGTTATGATGCTCTTGATATCCAGACCCCACAGATTGTATAAATCTGTCTGTTCTTATGGAGGTCTCAAGGGCTCAATTAGAGTGTTAAGTGGTGATGTGTCCTATGCTAAGCCATGATCTTTAATGTTATCCATCATCTATTCTTCTCTTCCATCCAATCCTTCCTTCCCCATGACCCCTTGTCCCCCACGCCCCTCACACACCCCTCCATCGCACACACACACACACACACACACACACACACACACACACACACACACACACACACACACACACACACACACACACACACACACACACACACACACACACACTCCCCACCTCCTGCAGGTTCATGTTCTTAAGCAGTTCAGACAACGGGAGGGAGCTGGTGTGTCGTCCGAAGAACCCGGCTCTTCCTCGGGCCCTGGAGGCCAGCCTGGTGATGAATGTATACTGTGAGTGTGTATTGTTCCTTACCTCATAGACTCACAGACACTTTACCTTTCCTTATTCCCTTCTCCAGCCACGTGTGGACCCTGACCCCGGGCTAGCATTGGGGCAAACATCACACTGAGCAACACTCCGAGGGGAGACTTTCAACCTCGGGCGAACTCACACCTACTGGGGACTCAATCCCAACGCTCAGCCTCGAATGTTAGAGGTCGACATGAAAGCATCATTGTCTCTACTGCTGTCACATTCAACCCACTCAACTCTGTCAATTCCTCTGGCATCAGTGCAATCCAAACTCCAACTCAAGCCTGCTACACTCTGATAATACTGATCAGAGGAGCCTGGGAATGAAAGTCAAGCCCGAATTCTAAACTCTACTGATGCTAAATATAATTGTCAGGACTGTGAGACCATAACATCTCCGACGGTGTAGGAACTACAGTACACAACATAATAGGGGTCGGTGATTTGACATCTCAAAGGACCGTTTCCTTGTTTACCCTTTGTCTTGTTTGGGTGAACAGTATATATTTGAAACAATATGGCAACCCAGCGTATTGTTTGCTAGTTTTAGTTGTTCCTCAACATTTTGTAGATCAATTTCAGTAAATGATTGTTCTGGAGTCCACCCACCTGGTTCTGTTCCAGGTCTAAATCAGCTGCTGATGAAGTGCTACTGTTACTGAAGACACTCAATGGTGAACATTCCCATTCTACTCCTTGTTTTCGTTTCACCCACGCCATATTATCCACAGCCGTCCATATGAAATACTGTCTCTATCTATTTCCCTCTGAATTAGACACTGTCCGATTCTATCTCCTACACTTTAACCACCGCCCAGAACTGGAAATGATTCTACACCCCTCCTTCCTTCCCTCCCTCCCTCCTTCCCTCCTTCCTTCCCTCCCTCCCTCCCTCTTTCTTTCTTTCTTTCTTTCTTTGTCTGTCTCTCTCTCCATCTCTCTCTCTGTCTCTCTCTTTCTCTCTCTCCACTCTGTATGAAACAACATCTTTTCCACAGTAAGTGCTAATGTAGTCCTTACTCAGCAAGCCAGCCCATCAAAGCCTGGAGCACCGTGTCCATTTTCAGCCAGCCAGATTGTTAGTGAGGTAGCAATTTGTCACGCCGGCCCAGGGTCCACATACAGCCGCCTGCACTGCCTGAGTACCCAAACTCATTGCAGCAATAACAAAGGCTGGCCCTCCCCTAATTTATTTTACGCTGTATATTTTATTCAGGGAGGCTGTAATATATTCATATTTCCAAACGTTGCTTTATTACTGTTTAAACATCTGTTATTTTGCTTTATGGAGTCGATCCAGCCGGCTGCTCCCTTAATACTTCATGCTTTCATCAGAGCTACAGCCCTTACTCTGCAGTCAGGGTAAATGTTACCCATTTATTGGCCCTGTCTCAACAAATAGAGATGATGCTCCCTTGCTCATAAAGCCAAGTGTCCGCTCATCCCAGTGCATATTTCTCACCCTCTCTATCCTCTCTTTCTGTCATCTTCTCTGCTTCTGGTGCCTCATCTCTCTCTCCCTCTCTCTTTCTACTGCACCCTCTCTTCCTCTCTCACTTTCTGCCGTTCTTTCCCAAGATGTTGCTTCATCTCTCTCTTTCCCTCTCAACATCAGTCCCACCCCAGCATCCAGTAATCCAGGGCCTGGACAGAGAAGGCCTGGTGAAGAGGGGGACCATGTTGAAGCTGGTTTGTGTGTCCCAGGGAGGGAATCCACTGGCCACCCTACACTGGACCAAGATACATAGACTACACTCGGCTAAAGCTTAGAATCAGTAGTTTTTGGTGTATTCTCCATCTTCTACTTCTGAACTCTCTCTTTCAGAACTCACTCCCTTCCTACTGCAGCCAGTCAGTCACCCATTATGTTAGGGAATAACCTCTAGTCTGTCCTGTCCTCTGCTTATTACTAACTTATAGTTCTGTCCTGTGGATCAGAATGGGGAGTTGATTTCCACCAGCTGGGAGGTGGACACAGAGTCACGACGGGCCATTAGCTACCTGACCCTGCAGGTTAAACCACAGGACAACCAGGCCGAGCTGCGCTGTGAAAGCGTCAACCAGGTGACCCCTGTCCCTCTGTCCGACAGCCTCAAGATCACTGTCCTCTGTGAGTCCCCGACTGCTAAGAGATACATGCACTTAAATGCTAGAACACACACACAGACACACAAAAGCTATGGAATGTTTGTGTTTATTCAAATGTTTGCAAACCCAATCATTAAAGTTATTTTCAATAACATTCATCCCAATGACATTAACATTAGTCCTAGCTCCAATACTGAAACAAATTCTGCATTAACACAAACTCTAATATCAATATCATTAGTGAAACTAATGGCAATTATGACCCGGGCCCATATTTCACACAGAAACTAATTTGAATCCCAGCTTGGTCTTTTGCAGTGAGCTAATTTAACTGAATCGCTTCAATGCACAATCCAAAGGCAATAAAGCCGGAACTTTCTGTGGTGATAGTAATGCCAGGTAATAAATGATACATTTTCACTTCACTGCATAGGAGATTTCTTTACTACCATGACTGGAAAACAAAAAGAGAATGAAACTTCCTTCGCATCACACCAACTCTTCCTTCACGCCAACACTTGCAGTCTTTCTGCGTCAGTCAACGGTCTAAACCGCTCTCTTCTTCCTCTCCCATCCCACATAAAAGCCATGTTACCTCCTAGCTATTCCTATTCACGCCTCACACACATCGAAAATGAGTTGCAGACCCTTCAATGTATCTCTCTTTCTATCACTCTCTCTCTCATCTTAGTTTTGTGTTATGGATATGCCTGCGTCACCCTAAGGCATGTGTGTAACCTAACACACTGTCTAAGAGTTTAGCCCTCATGTCTGCCTGTGTCCCGTGTGTAACATACAATCATACATGATATGATGCATCCATGTCTGCCTGCTCAGTCATTAGCCTGTCTTACTGCATTACTGCAGCGCCTCAGGGCTTACTGCTCAGCTGCACTTCTTCTGTTCCAGTTAAGATCCCTCCTGGTATAGCTGAATATAGACAGGTTTTGGTAACTAGTATGGGTTTGAAATGGATGGAAAACCTCAGGAGAGGACAAGACTTCATAAAGTGATGTTGATGGATTAGAAATGGTTTCTTTACTTCTTCCTTTACCTTCAAATCCAGTCTTTCCATCCTTGCTATAAAATATTGATCCTGACACAGAGCACTTTATTGACTGAATTTACTGTGTATGTGTATGTGTATGTGTGAGTGTGTGTGTGTGCGCGTGCGTGCGTGCGCGCGTGGTTGTGCGCGTGAGTGCGTGTGTGTGTGTTTCAGTTGAGCCAAAGAAGGTGATGAGGGGTCGTTCGAGGCGAGAGAGGGGGAGTAGGTGACCCTGTGCTGTTAAACCTACACACATCCGCTGGTGGCTGGGCTTCAGGGAACTCAACACCACCGTGGTCAATGTGGAAGAGGTAGGGGCCCCCATTTACCTCGACACACACTTTTTACCCCCCCCCACACACACAAAAAAGCACCATTCTGCACTAACCGTCATTTTTATTCAGACATTTGGAACAAAACAAATAAATAAGCACAACATTCAAAACTATATAAATATAAAAATATATACAAAAATAAGACTCATCAATATCAAAAAAAGGTAACAAAGACAAATAGAAACAAATGGTAGTATATAAATACAAATAGAAAGATAATCCAATTATTACACTGTTACCCTCTTGTTAACAAAAAACACAAATAAAACTAAATTGCACAAATCCTATATCAAACAAATACACAAACAGAATAACACACTTATAAAGAGAATCTTATTATTACACTATTGAACTTCAAACAAGAAACACACAAACTAAATTGCACAACTGTCATCTAAACCCTTTCTTGCCTTCCTTGATGCAAAGTCATCAATTACATCAATTACAGAAGCTAGCCAGAAGCTAGCCAGAAGCTAGCCAGTTCACTGGCTAACGTTAGTATTCAGCTAACCACGGTTGACGGTGATCAGCTATCCTTTAGCTCGAAAAGCTATCGGCAGTTTTGTACAACGCAACTCAGACCAGAGCATACCGGACCTATTTTCTCTCCATATCCCTGGATTTCTACCGCAAGCTCTGGACATTTACACCTGGATCTTGCAGCTAGCTAGCTGCTATCCGAGTGACTATTGGCTTACGTCGGTCCCGGAGCAAACATCAATTATTCCGGAGCTAGCCAGCTGAGAGTTCCATCAGCCACTCCTGGGCCTTCACGACTAGACTACCGACGTTATCTACACAAGGGAGTCCAACTGGCCCCTCCGTCGCGACGTAACCTGAACGCCCATCTGCGGCCCGCTAATCGTTAGCTGTCTTATCGGCTGCTATCTGAATAGGTATATCGGAAAATTTTCTTGGGTCACTATAACTATATCTATTTTGCCAATTGGATTGATCCCCTCTACCACACGGAACCCCACTAATCTACCGACGGAAACGCACGAGGTGGCTAAAAACAGACCTCCAACCTCTGCCAGCTTGCTACCCATGGCCTGGCTAGCTGTCTGAATGGCCGTGACCCCAATCAACCTCACTACTCACTGGACCCTTATGATCACTCGGCTAAGCATACCTCTCCTTAATGTCAATTTGCTTTGTCCATTGCTGTTCTGGTCGGTGTTTATTGGCTTATTTCACTGTAGAGCCTCTAGACCTGCTCATTATACCTTATCCAACCCTTCAGTTCCACCACCCACACATGCGATGACATCACCTGGTTTCAATGATGTTTCTAGAGACAATATCTCTCTCTCATCATCACTCAATGCCTAGGTTTACCTCCACTGTATTCACATCCTACCATACCTTTGTCTGTACATTATAACTTGAAGCTATTTTATCGCCCCCAGAAACCTGCTCCTTTTACTCTCTGTTCCAGACGTCCTAGACGACCAATTCTCATAGCTTTTAGCCGTACCCTTATCCTACTCCTCCTCTGTTCCTCTGGTGATGTAGAGGTGAATCCAGGCCCTGCAGTGCCAAGCTCCACTCCTATTCCCCAGGCGCTCTCTTTTGATGACTTCTGTAACCGTAATAGCCTTGGTTTCATGCATGTTAATATTAGAAGCCTCCTCCATAAGTTTGTTTAATTTACTGCTTTAGCAGACTCTGCCAACCTGGATGTCCTAGCCGTGTCTGAATCCTGGCTTAGGAAGACCACCAAAAACTCTGAAATCTCCATCCCTAACTACAACATTTTCAGAAAAGATAGAACGACCAAAGGGGGCGGTGTTGCAATCTACTGCAGAGATAGCCTGCAAAGTTTTGTCCTACTATCCAGGTCTGTACCCAAACAATTTGAACTTCTACTTTTAAAAATCCACCATTCTAAAAACAAGTCTCTCACCGTGGCCGCCTGCTATAGACCACCCTTTGGCCTCAGCTGTGCTCTGGACACCATATGTGAACTGATTGCCCCCCCATCTATCTTCAGAGCTCGTGCTGCTAAGTGACCTAACCTGGGACATGCTTAACACCCCAGCCATCCTACAATCTAAGCTTGATGCCCTCAATCTCACACAAATTATCAATGAACCTACCAGGTACCACCCCAAAGCCGTAAACATGGGCACCCTCATAGATATCATCCTAACCAACTTGCCCTCTAAATACACCTCTGCTGTTTTCAACCAAGATCTCAGCGATCACTGCCTCATTGCCTGCATCCGTAATGGGTCAGCGGTCAAACGTCCTCCACTCATCACTGTCAAACGCTCCCTGAAACACTTCAGCGAGCAGGCCTTTCTAATCGACCTGGCCCGGGGATCCTGGAAGGATATTGACCTGATCCCGTCAGTAGAGGATGCCTGGTTGTTATTTTTTTTGAATGCCTTCCTCACCATCTTAAATAAGCATGCCCTATTCAAGAAATTTAGAACCAGGAACAGATATAGCCCTTGGTTCTCTCCAGACCTGACTAACCTTAAACAACACAAAAACATCCTATGGCGTTCTGCATTAGCGTCGAACAGCCCTCGTGATATGCAACTTTTCAGGGAAGTTAGAAACCAATATACACAGGCAGTAAGAAAAGCCAAGGCTAGCTTTTTCAAGCAGAAATTTGCTTCCTGCAACACAAATTCAAAAAGGTTCTGGGACACTGTAAAGTCCATGGAGAATAAGAACACCTCCTCCCAGCTGCCCACTACCCTGAGGATAGGAAACTCTGTCACCACAGATAAATCCACTATAATTGAGAATTTCAATAAGCATTTTTCTACGGCTGGCCATGCTTTCCACCTGGCTACCCCTACCCCGGTCAACAGCACTGCACCCCTCACAGCAACTCGCCCAAGCCTTCCCCATTTCTCCTTCTCCCAAATCCAGTCAGCCGATGTTCTGAAAGAGCTGCAAAATCTGGACCACTACAAATCAGACGGGCTAGACAATCTGGACCCTTTCTTTCTAAAACTATCTGCCAAAATTGTTGCAACCCCTATTACTAGCCTGTTCAACCTCTCTTTCGTGTCGTCTGAGATTCCCAAAGATTGGAAAGCAGCTGCGGTCATCCCCCTCTTCAAAGGGGGGGGGGGGGCACTCTTGATTCAAACTGCTACAGACCTATATCTATCCTACCCTGCCTTTCTAAGGTCTTCGAAAGCCAAGTCAACAAACAGATTACCGACCATTTCGAATCCCACCGCACCTTCTCGCTATGCAATCTGGTTTCAGAGCTAGTCATGGGTGCACCTCAGCCACGCTCAAGGTCCTAAACGATATCTTAACCGCCATCGATAAGAAACAATACTGTGCAGCCGTATTCATTGACCTGGCCAAGGCATTCGACTCTGTCAATCACCACATCCTCATCGGTAGATAGCCTTGGTTTCTCAAATGATTGCCTCGCCTGGTTCACCAACTATTTCTCTGATAGAGTTCAGTGTGTCAAATCGGAGGGCCTGTTGTCCGGGCCTCTGGCAGTCTCAATGGGGGTGCCACAGGGTTCAATTATTGGGCCGACTCTCTTCTCTGTATACATCAATGATGTCGCTCTTGCTGCTGGTGAGTCTCTGATCCACCTCCACGCAGACGACACCATTCTGTATGCTTCTGGCCCTTCTTTGGACACTGTGTTAACTTCTTGCGACTACAGGGGGTGCTGTTTTCTCATTAGCATAATTGCATTACAGATTAAACGGCTTCCTACTAAATTCTTGCTCGTACAATATGCATATTATTACTGTTATTGGATAGAAAACACTCTCTAGTTTCTATAGGCGTTGGAATTTTGTCTCTAAGTGGAACAGAACTCATTCTACAGCAATTTCCCTGACATGGAGTCAGATTTCACACATTTTGGCCCCTGATCTGGAGTCAGTTTAAAGGCCACTGTGAACGCTATCAGGATACGGACACTGCTTACGTCTTCCCCTGGATGCCTTTACGTGATGACGATTTGAATGGTATCGATTGCGCAATCACAGCCACTATAAATGAAAAAAACCTGTAGGTAGGAACTCTTTTCCAGCTGCGTCGGGCGCGCGGTGGACACCGACCTGCTCTTTTTCCAAGCATTAGTGTAGCCAGTAATATTTCTCAGGTCATGTTTTTACTCGTTATAGGAGTTAAAAACATCATAAGGTAGTTAATTTAAACCGTTTTATAGCAATTTATATCCGTTTAGTGCGCATTTTGGGACATTTATTTCTGAGACACTTTGAAGCGCCGGGCAGGTTTCCAGTTCATGCCGAACGCAGTTGGCATTTCCACATGGCAAGAGGACAGCTTTCGACCAAAAGACGATTAGACCCAAGAAAGGATTCTTTGCCCAAGATTCTGATGGAAGAACAGCTCAAAGTAGGAACAATTTATTATGATAAATCGTGTTTCTGTCGAAAAATGTTAATCGCTTATGACGCCATCTTGTTAGACGTAGCTTTGCTTGGCGCAAACTGTATTGAAAAGTAAGGATAATTTAAAAAATTAAATCAGCGATTGTATTAAGAATTAAATTGTCTATCAATCGCTGTCCACCCTATATTTTTTAGTCACGTTTATGAGTATTTATGTATACGACTAGATCACTGTCTAATATGGCGCACGACATTGTCTGACCAGCTGGGCAACTTTTGTCATTGTCTAACCATGATTTTGGTGGCTAAATATGCACATTTTCGAACAAACTGTATATGTATGTTGTAATGTGATGTTACAGGAGTGTCATCTGAAGAATTCTGAGAAGGTTAGTGAAAAAATTAATATATTTTGGCGATGTTTACGTTATCGCTCTCTTTGGCTAGAATCAATGCTCTGGTAACGTTTGCATATGTGGTATGCTAATATAACGATTTATTGTGTTTTCGCTGTAAGACACTTAGAAAATCTGAAATATTGTCTGTATTCACAGGATCTGTGTCTTTCGATTAGTGTATGCTGTGTATTTTTACGAAATGTTTGATGATTAGTAATTAGGTAAACACATTGCTCTATGTATTTATTCTAGTCCATTTGTGACGGTGGGTGCAATTGTAAACTATGATATCTACCTGAAATATGCACATTTTTCTAACAAAACCTATCCTATACCATAAATATGTTATCAGACTGTCATCTGATGAGGTTTTTTCTTGGTTAGTGGCTATCAATATCTTAGTTTAGCCGAATTAGTGATAGCACCTGATGGAGTAAGAAACTGATGGAGTTAGAAAAGTGGTGTCCTTTGCTAACGAGGTTAGCTAATAGATTTACATATTTTGTCTTCCCTGTAAAACATTTTAAAAATCTGAAATGGTGGCTTTATTCACAAGATCTGTATCTTTCATTAGGTGTCTTGGACTTGTGATTTAATGATATTTAGATGCTACTATTTAATTGTGACGCTGTGCTAGGCTATGCTACTCAGTGTGGGGGGGGGGGGGGGGTGCTCCCGGACCAGGGGTAGATACTCGTGAAAGGTTAACAACCCCCCAGACAATCTTCAATGCCATACAACTCTCCTTCCGTGGCCTCCAACTGCTCTTAAATACAAGTAAAACTAAATGCATGCTATTCAACCGATCGCTGCCTGCACCTGCCCGCTCGTCCAGCATCACTACTCTGGACGGTTCTGACTTAGAATATGTGGACAACTACAAATACCTGGGTGTGACTGTAAACTCTCCTTCCAGACTCACATCAAACATCTCCAAGCCAAAGTTAAATCTAGAATTGGCTTCCTATTTCGCAACAAAGCATCCTTCACTCATGCTGCCAAACATACCCTCGTAAAACTGACCATCCTACCGATCCTCGACTTCGGCGATGTAATTTACAAAATAGCTTCCAATACCCCACTCAATATATTGGATGTAGTCTATCACAGTGCCATCCGGTTTATCACCAAAGCCCCATATACTACCCACCACTGCGACCTGTACGCTCTCGTTGGCTGGCCCTCGCTTCATATTCGTCGCCAAACCCACTGGCTCCAGGTCATCTACAAGACCCTGCTAGGTAAAGTCCCCCCTTATCTCAGCTCGTTGGTCACCACAGCAGCACCCACCTGTAGCACGAGCTCCAGCAGGTATATCTCTCTGGTCACCCCGAAAACCAATTCCTCCTTTGGCCGCCTCTCCTTCCAGTTCTCTGCTGCCAATGACTGGAACGAACTACAAAAATCTCTGAAACTGGAAACACTTATCTCCCTCACTAGCTTTAAGCACCAGCTGTCAGAGCAGCTCACAGATTACTGCACCTGTACATAGCCCATCTATCATTTAGCCCAAACAACTACCTCTTCCCCTACAGTATTTATTTATTTTGCTCCTTTGCACCCCATTATTTCTATTTCTACTTTGCACATTCTTCCACTGTAAATCTACCATTCCAGTGTTTTACTTGCTATATTGCATTTACTTCGCCACCATGGCCTTTTTTTTGCCTTTACCTCCCTTATCTCACCTCATTTGCTCACATTGTATATAGACATATTTTTCTACTGTATTATTGACTGTATGTTTGTTTTACTCCATGTGTAACTCTGTGTTGTAGTATGGGTCGAACTGCTTTGCTTTATCTTAGCCAGGTCGCAATTGTAAATGAGAACTTGTTCTCAACTTGCCCACCTGGTTAAATAAAGGTGAAAAAATAAATAAAATAAACATCATCATAAGAAATCTGCCCAGCAATTGTATGGTTAATACTGATGAGAGCAAGGCCACTATGGCGTTCCTGTGACATGGTGGACCTCAGGCAGGATTTGATGAGCTTCAGCTTTGAACAGCTCCTCTCTGCTTCAGCTACGGTCACTGGAAGAGTAAGACAAATTCTGAGAGCAGTCCACAAATTTGGATACATTTCTGATAGCTCCCTTTCATGTATGAATATCAGCAGCTCAAGCAGGGTCATGGTCTTCGATGCGAGGTCAGGCAAGTTCTTCCATTCCTGTGCAAGCTCTATGCCATCAGAGTCTGAGTCGTGAAGAGGGCACGACAAGAGGGCACAACTATTCCCCCTCAGGAAACTAAAAAGTTTTGGCATGTGTCTTCAGATCCTAAAAAGGTTCTACAGCTGCAACATCGAGAGCATCCTGACTGGTTGCATCACTGCCTGGTATGGCAATTGCTCGGCCTCTGACCGCAAAGCACTACAGAGGGTAGTGCGCTACAGAGGGTAGGGGCTAAGCTGCCTGCCATCCAGGACCTCTACACCAGGCGGTGTCAGAGGAAGGCCCTAAAAATTGTCAAAGACGCCAGCCACCCCAGTTATAGACTGTTCTCTCTACTACTGCATGGCAAGCGGTACCGGAATGCGAAGTCTAGGACAAAAAGGCTTCTCAACAGTTTTTACCCCCAAGCCATAAGACTCCTGAACAGGTGAACAAATGGCTACCCGGACTATTTGCATAGTATGGCCCCCCCCAACCCCTCCCCAACCCCTATTTTTACGCTGCTGCTACTCTCTGTTTATCATATGTGCATAGTCACTTTAACTATACGGTACATTCATGTCCATAATACCTCAATTTGGCCGACCAACCAGTGTTCCCGCACATTGGCTAACCGGGCTATCTGCATTGTGTCTACACCTGTTGTATTCAGCGCAAACGACAAATAAACTTTGATTTGATTTATTTCTATCAGAATACACCAACCAACTTCTAGGGATTTTTTCACAGCTCACCAAGGTCTTCCAGAAATACTGGTGGTGGCAACTTCTTCCATGGCTTTCATTCCTTGTGGAAACAAAGTTAGGTGGTAGCTCACCTGGTCCTCTGCAAACTAGTTGTGTCCGAATTCTGTCAGTCAGAACTGAAGGCCAGTCAGCAGGGTCTGTAGACAGTGGATCATCCTCAGCAGCAGGATTTGGTGGGAATGCTGCCACAGGCATTTCTAATGGAGAGCACATGGGCATTAGTTTACACACGCTATTCACAGCATTTGTAGTGGTGGAGCATCCCACATACATAACCAGTAATAATAAAATCATCATTGTTACTCACAATGTGGAAACTTAAAACTTTGCATGAAGTCAGGCGCAGGAGAGCAAAATGAGTGAGCAACATACTTTACTCAAAAAATAAAGGCACAAGGTAAACAAATACACTTGACCAATAACCAACGGTAAATATTACGCAGCACCCGTCGAAAAACCAGCCATCATGAACCGAACTGAACATAGAAATAATCCCTCATAACAAACATGAGGGAAACAGAGGGTTAAATACATGAACATGTAATAGGATAATGAAAAGCAGGTGTGGAGAAAATAAAGACAAAACCAATGGAAAATGAAAGATGGATCAGCGATGGCTAGAAGACCGGTGACGTCGACCGCCGAACTCCGCCAGAACAAGGTGAGGGACCGACCTTGGCGGAAGTCGTGACAGTACCCCCCTTGACACGCGGCTCCAGCAGCTCACCGACACCGGCCTCGGGGACGACCCGGAGGGCGAAGCGCAGGGCGATCCGGATGGAGACGGTGGAACTTCCGCAGAATCGATGGGTCTAACACGTCTACCACCGGCACCCAGCATCTCTCCTCCGGACCGTACCCCTCCCACTCCACGAGGTACTGAAGGCCCCTCGCCCGACGCCTCGAATCCAGTATGGATCGAACTGCATATGCCAGGGCCCCCTCGATGTCCAGAGGGGGGCGGAGGAACCTCCCGCACCTCAGACTCCTGGAGTGGACCAGCCACCACCGGCCTGAGGAGAGACACATGGAATGAGGGGTTAATTCGATAATCTGGGGGAAGCTGTAACCTGTAACATACCTCGTTCAGTCTCCTCAGGACTTTGAATGGCCCCACAAACCGCGGGCCCAGCTTCCGAGCAGGGCCGGTGGAGGGGCAGGTTTCGGGTCGAGAGCCAGACCTGGTCCCCCGGTGCGAACACCAGGGCCTCACTGCGGTGGCGATCTGCGCAGGTTTTCTGGTGCCTCACGGCCCGCTGAAGGTGCACATGAGCGGCGTCCCATGTCTCCTCAGCGCGCCTAAACCAGTCATCCACCGCAGGAGCCTCAATATGGCTTTGATGCCAAGGCGCCAGAACCGGCTGGTACCTCAGTACGCACTGGAAGAGGTACGCACTGGAGAGGTTAGTGGAGGAGTGGCGGAGGAGTGGCGGAGCGAGTTCTGGGCCATCTCTGCCCAGGGCACAAACGCCACCCACTCTCCCGGACGGTCCTGGCAACAGGACAGCAGAAACCTACCCACATCCTGGTTCACTCCCTCCACCTGTCCGTTACTCGCGGGGTGAAAACCCGAAGTAAGGCTGACCGAGACCCCCAGACATTCCATGAACGCCCCCCAGACCCTTGACGTGAACTGGGGACCTCGATCCGATACTATGTCCTCAGGCACTCCGTAGTGCCGGAAGACGTGTGTAAACAGGGCCTCCGCAGTCTGTAGGACCGTAGGGAGACCGGGCAAAGGGAGGAGAAGACAGGACTTAGAAAACCGATCCACAACGACCAAGATCGTGGTGTTACTCTGTGATGTAGGAAGATCTGTCAGGAAATCTACCGACAGGTGCAACCACGGTCGTTGTGGAACGGGTAAGGGTTGTAACTTCCGTCTGGGCAAGTGCCTAGGGATCTTGCACTGGGCGCACACAGAGCTGGAGGAGACACAAACCCTCACGTCCTTAGTTAAAGTGGACCACCAGTACTTCCCACTAAGACAGAGCACTGTCTGACCGATGCCCATATGACCAGAGGAGGGTGAAGTATGGGCCCAATAGATCAAACGGTCGTGGACAGCAGATGGAACATACAGACGCCCAGCTGGATATTGGAGGGGAGAGTGCTCTGTACGTAACGCCCGCTCGATGTCCGCGTCCAGCTCCCACACTACCGGTGCCACCAGGCAAGAGGCCAGGAGTATGGGATTCATGGGCTTCTCCTCTGTGTCATACATCCGGGACAGTGCGTCTGCCTTCGCATTCTGGGAACCTGGTCTGTAGGATAGGGTGAAAACAAAACGGGTAAAAAACATGGCCCACCTTGCCAGTCTCCTCGCCGCCCGGATGTACTCTAGATTGCGGTGGTCAGTCCAGATGAGAAAAGGGTGTTTAGCCCCCTCAAGCCAATGTCTCCATGCCTTCAAAGTCTTTAAGACAGCCAACAACTCCCGGTCCCTCACGTCATAGTTTTGCTCCTCCGGGCTGAGCTTCTTCAAAAAGAAGGCACATGGGGCGGAGCTTTGGTGGCGTACCCGAGCTTTGAGAGAGCACTGCTTCTATCCCAGCCTCGGACGCGTCCACCTCCACTATGAACGCCAAAAAGGGATCCGGATTAGCCAGCATGGGAGCCGAGGTAAACAGAGCCCTCAGCTGACCAAAAGCCCTATCTGCCTCAGCTGACCACTGCAAACGCACCGGTCCCCCCTTCAGCAGTGAGGTAATGGGAGCCGCTAACTGACCAAAGCCCAGGATAAACCTCCGGTAGTAGTTGGCAAACTCTAGAAACCGCTGCACTTCCTTTACCGTGGTGGGAGTCGGCCAATTACGCACGGCTGTAATGTGGTCACTCTCCATCTCCACCCCTGAAGTGGATATACGGTGCCCGAGGAAGGAGATGGACTGTTGGAAAAACAGGCATTTCTCAGCCTTGACGTACAGGTCATGCTCCAACAGTCGACCAAGCACCCTGTGCACCAGGGACACATGCTCGGCGCGTGTAGCAGAGTATATCAGAATGTCGTCGATATACACCACTACACCCTGCCCGTGCAAGTCCCGGAAAATCTCATCTACAAAGGCCTGGAAGACTGATGGAGCATTCATCAACCGGTACGGCTTGACGAGGTACTCATAGTGCCCTGAGGTGATACTAAATGCCGTCTTCCACTCGTCCTCCTCCCGGATATGCACCAGGTTGTGAGCGCTCCTGAGATCCAATTTTGTGAAGAAGCGCGCCCGTGCATTGACTCAATCGCACTGGCTATGAGAGGTAGGGGGTAACTGTACCTCACCGTGATCTGGTTGATGCCTCGATAGTCAATACACAGGCGCAGACCTCCATTCTTCTTCTTCACAAAAAATAATCTCGGGGAGACAGGTGAAGTGGAGGGCCGAATGTACCCCTGCTCCAGGGATTCGGAGACATATGTTTCCATAGCTGCCGTCTCCTCTTGTGACAGGGGATACACGTGACTCCTGGGATGTTCTGCGTCTACCAGGAGATTTATCGCACAATCCCCCGTCGATGGGGTGGTAATTGAGTCGTATTTTTCTTACAGAAGGCGAGAGCCAAATCGGCATATTCAGAGGGGATGCGCACCGTGGAGACCTGGTCTGGACTTTCCACCGTAGTCGCACCGATGGAAACCCCTAAACACCTCCCCGAGCACTCTCGTGACCACCCCGTGAGAGCCCTCCGTTGCCACGAAATAGTGGGGTCATGACAGGCCAACCAGGGTATACCCAGCACCACGGGAAACGCAGGAGAATCAATCAGGAAAAAACTGATTTTCTCCTTGTGATCCTCCTGCGTCAACATGCCCAGTGGAGCGGTAGCCTCCCTAATTAGCCCCGACCCCAAAGGTCGACTATCTAGGGCGTGAACTGGGAAGGGCATATCCACTGGAACAATAGGGATCCCTAAACTATGGGCAAATGATCTGTCAATAAAGTTCCAAGCTGCGCCTGAATCTACGAGCTCCTTATGCTGGGAATGCAGGGAAAACTCAGGAAAATTAATAATTAATTAATTAACCTTTCACGAGCCTCAACCCCGGATCCGGGAGCACCCCTCACCCCCCCCCACACTGATTAGCATCGCTAGAATAGCGTCACAATTAAATAGTAGCATCTAAATATCATTAAATCACAAGTCCAAGACACCTAATGAAAGATACAGATCTTGTGAATAAAGCCACCATTTCAGATTTTTAAAATGTTTTACAGGGAAGACACAATATGTAAATCTATTAGCTAAACACTTTAGCAAAAGACACCATTTTTCTTTGTCCACCATTTTTTCTCTCCACCAGTAGCTTTCACCAATTCGGCTAAACTAAGATATTGATAGCCACTAACCAAGAAAAAACCTCATCAGATGACAGTCTGATAACATATTTATGGTATAGGATAGGTTTTGTTAGAAAAATGTGCATATTTCAGGTATAAATCATAGTTTGCCATTGCAGCCACCCACCATCACAAATCTCACCAAAGCAACTAGAATTACTACAGAGAGCAACTTGTATTACCAATTTACTCATCATAAAACATTTCTTAAAAATACACAGCACATAGCAATGGAAAGACACAGATCTTGTGAATTCAGACAACATTTCAGATTTTCTAAGTGTTTTACGTCGAAAACACAATAAATCGTTATATTAGCATACCACATATGCAAACGTTACCCGAGCACTGATTCAAGCCAAAGAGAGCGATAACGTAAATATCGCCAAAATATATTAATTTTTTCACTAACCTTCTCAGAATTCTTCCGATGACACTCCTGTAACATCATATTACAACATACATATAGAGTTTGTTCGAAAATGTGCATATTTAGCCACCAAAATCATGGTTAGACAATGACAAAAGTAGCCCAGCTGGTCAGAAAATGTCGTGCACCATATTAGACAGTGATCTAGTCTTATACAGTGATCCCTCGCCACTTCGCGGTTCACTTATCGCGGATTCGTTATTTCGCGGATTTTCATAATGCATTTTATTATTTTTTTTGGTGCATTGTGCTCTGCATTCTGATTCGCTAAAAACTCACTCCCGCTTCTTGTATCAAAACATGCTACGAATTGTGCTATCATTTTGTCGTCTCGTGCAGTTATGTGTACGTACATAAAACAGCTTGGCAAATTTACATTAAGTTGGCCAAATTATCTTGTAATTTCGAACATCTCCTAAACCCATATGAGCCGTTCATGATGAGCCGTTCATTACAGTTCTCCAACGTAATCGATGGTGGCATGTCGGTGTACAAGGATCTTTTTGCAAAGAAGAAAAAAGAGCGACAACAGCTGCCTATCACTATGTTCTTCTCCCGAACAAACACACCTGCACCGCGGGCTTCAGAAGAAGAGAACACTGCAGAGCGCAGTCAGGATGCAGCGGCCCAGTCTGAAGAGCAGTGAAACGGCCTACACGTGAGTCACTGTATTTGTATACATGTAATAGTTGCTAATTGTAAAAAAAAAAAAAAAGTTTTCTATTTCGCGGATTTCACTTATCGCGGGTCATTTTCGGAACGTAACCCCCGCGATAAACGAGGGATTACTGTACATAAATACTCATAAACTTGACTAAAAAATATAGGGTGGACAGCGATTGATAGACAATTTAATTCTTAATACAATTGCGGAATTACATTTTTTTAATTATCCTTACTTTTCAATACAGGTTGCGCCAAGCAAAGCTACACCTAACAAAATGGCGGAACGTGCGTTTAACATTTTTCTACAGAACAACGATTTATCATCTTAAATATTTCTTACTATGAGGTGATCTTCCATCAGAATCTTGGGCAATGTATCCTTTCTTGGGTCTAATCTTCTTTTGTCCTCTTGTCTGTCGAAATGCCCACTAACGTTCGACCGGGACCCCGAAACGTGCCCGGTGCTTCAAAGTGCACAATAAAGCAATGCCTCAAAATCGCACTAAACGGATATAAATTGCTATAAAACGGTTCAAATTAACTACCTTATGATGCTGTTAACACCTATAACGAGTAAAAATATGACCGGAGAAATATTACTGGCTAAACTAAAGCTTGGAAGGAGGCGAGTCGGATGTCCTTCGCGCGCCACGCGCAGGCAGCCAAAGGAAGTTACTTCTGGTATTTGGTGATTTATAGAGGCACTGATTGCGCAATCGACTCCATTCAAAGCGTCATCACGTACTGACACCCAGGGGAAGACGTAAGCAGTGTCTGTTTCTCCATAGCATTTACAGTGACCTTTAAACTGACTCCAGATCAGTGGCCAAGATGTTTGAAATCTGACTCCCTATCATGAAAAGTGCTGTAGATTGAGTTCTGTTTCACTCAGAGACAAAACTCCAACGGCTATAGAAACTAGAGAGTGTTTTCTATCCAATAATAATAATAATATGCATATTGTACGAGCAAGAATTGAGTACTAGGCAGTTTAATCTGTAGAGCAAATTATGCTAATGCGAAACAGCACCCCCTATAGTTGCAAGAAGTTATTAATATACACAAAACGTGTGCAACAGAGGGCTCTGGGTGAGCCTGGATGGTAAGTTGGTGGTTGAAGATATCCCTCTAGTGGTGTGGGGGCTGTGCTTTGGCAAAGTGGGTGGGGTTATATCCTTCCTGTTTGGCCCTGTCCGGGGGTATCATCAGATGGGGCCACAGTGTCTCCTGACCCCTCCTGTCTCAGCCTCCAGTATTTATGCTGCAGTAGTTTATGTGTCGGGGGGCTAGGGTCAGTTGTTTATATCTGGAGTACTTCTCCTGTCTTATCCGGTGTCCTATGTGAATTTAAGTATGCTCTCTCTAATTCTCTCCTTCACTCTTTCTTTCTCTCTCTCTGAGGACCTGAGCCCTAGGACCATGCGTCAAGACTACCGGGCATGATGACTCCTTGCTGTCCCCAGTCCACCTGGCCTTGCTGCTGTTCCAGTTTCAACTGTTCTGCCTGCAGCTATGGAACCCTGACCTGTCCACCGGACGTGCTACCTGTCCCAGACCTGCTGTTTTCAACTCTCTAGAGACCGCAGGAGTGGTAGAGATACTCTTAATGATCGGCTATGAAAAGCCAACTGACATTTACTCCTGATTATTATTTGACCATGCTGGTCATTTATGAACATTTGAACAACTTGGCCATGTTCTGTTATAATCTCCACCCGGCACAGCCAGAAGAGGAATGGCCACCCCTCATAGCCTGGTTCCTCTCTAGGTTTCTTCCTAGGTTTTGGCCTTTCTAGGGAGTTTTTCCTAGCCGCAATGCTTCTACACCTGCATTGCTGGCTGTTTGGGGTTTTAGGCTGGGTTTCTGTACAGCACTTCGAGATATTAGCTGATATACGAAGGGCTATATAAAATAAACTTGATTTGATTTGGTGCTGACTCACTTGGGGTGACACAAGAGTGCCCTGCCTGCTGCCTCGACTCCCAGAAGAACCTCTCTAGCACCGACCGGCAATGTGCCCTCTGCAGCCACAGATGGTGCATGGACCGGCCCCTCCTCCGGTCGCCCTACGTGCAGCACCTCCCAGCTCCATGGGCGTTGGATCTGTGGTGCTGGGGGATGGAATCGACAGACACCGATCTGGACGTCCGCGGGTAGCCAGCATGTTATCCAACCGGATGGACGGGTCCACCAGCTGGTCAAATGTGAGAGTGGTGTCCCTGCAGGCCAACTCCCGACGGACGTCCTCGCTCAAACTACAACGGTAGTGATTGATCAGGACCCTGTCGTTCCATCCCACGCTGGCGGTCAGGGTCCGAAAGTCCAGAGAGAACTCCTGTGCGCTCCTCGGCCCCTGCCTAAGTTGGACGAGCTGTTCGAAATGGTCCAACACTGCTCCTCCTTCCTCCCATACGGCGTTGGCCCACTCCAGGGCTTTCCCTGAGAGACAGGAGACGAGGGCGGACACGGTCTCACGGCCCGAAGGAGCCGGGTGGACGGTTGCTAGGTAGAGCTCCAGCTGGAGTGGGAACCCCTGACATCCCGCAGCCGTCCCATCATACTCCTTCGGAACATCGAGCTGAATCCCAATGGGGCCGGGTGAAAGAGGGGTGAGTAGTGGTGTCCTTGGTGGTGATGGTGGAGGCACTGGAGGAACTCCTCTTCTCTCCCAGCAGTCCAGATTCTGCAGGACGCAATCCATGGCGATGCAGAGATGTTGTAACATGGCCACATGCTGCTGGACGCGCTCCTCGACCCCTAATCCGGGGTTGTCTGCTCCTGCTGACTCCAAATGGTAGGTGCGTGATTCTGTCAGAATGTGAGTGTAGCTGGTGCATGAAGTCAGGCGCAGGAGAGCAAAATGAGTGAGCAACGTACTTTACTCAAAAAATAAAGGCACAAGGTAAACAAATACACTTGACCAATAACCAACGGTAAATATTACGCACGGGTGAACACAGCACCCTTCGAAAAACCAGCCATCATGAACCGAACTGAACATAGAAATAATCACGCACAACAAACATGGAGGAAACAGAGGGTTAAATACATGAACATGTAATAGGATAATGAAAACCAGGTGTGTAGAAAATAAAGACAAAACCATGGGAAATGAAAGATGGTTCAGCAATGGCTAGAAGGCTGGAGGGACCGACCTCGGCAGAAGTCGTGACATGCACACATAAACACATGTGCGTGTACCCACATACACATACACACGTGCGCACAAACACAGCTGAAGAATCCTGCTGGGGAGAAGTGGGAGCAAATGGGTCTTCATCCTCATCCTCAGGCTCAGACAACATTTGTGAAGACACCTGTGTGGCTGAGGAGGTAGATGGCTCCAAAATATTTCAGAAGTGCCCCTGAATTTGCATTGAAATACAGTATATGATTCTGACACCCTAAATACATTTGTTGCACAATTAAATATACATGTCATTATGTACAATTTATTAAACTTTCATATGAACCATACAACCTCCTTGGCTAATTCTAGGCATAAGACACTCCAAAAGACTCAATATATCACAAAAGATACAAAATATCAGCATAATATAGATGTCTTTTAAGTTAGCCTACAGCATTGGAATTTCCCCTTACTGAGCTCATACAATCACACAAAACCTTTATGATGTCACCGCAATGAAAGTTAACCAAATCAATAATGTGCTAGTTAGGTTGTAATCGTTTTGCTGCAGGCTACACACATTATCATGATGAAACTGTGTGAAATTATATCCGACGTTATGTAAGCTAGTTGGACAGAAAACGGAATATTGTAGCCCTATGTGTAATTGCATAGCAAGCAACATAGCAACACAGGCTAACAAACATAAGTGTTAAACTAGCCTATTTCATTACATGCATAATATTATACTCATAAAGAGATGACATAGCTGCATACCTTTATCTTTTGCGCCTTTCTCCTCTTCTTCGTTCCTCTTTTTCCTAAACTGGGCACCTGATGGCTTAGACCTTTTCTTATCCATTTGTGTTGATTTGGCACTCAAGCATCAATACGTTACCCATCCCCCAACATTGTCAACCAAGAGTCAAGACTAAACCAATTCACCTTGGTGGTGTGAAGACTGGTTTTATATTATTCTTAACGATTTCGCACAAACCAGAAAAAAAGCAACAATATGTCTGGAAACTATATATTCACAGTACTATGAATGAATTGTGGTTTATTTGGTAGCATTTCATAGTGTGACTGATTTTACTAATTGCATTAGTACTGTACAAAGTTAGAGGTGCACTATTTGATAGATTCCCCCTGTCACGATCGTGTGGAGAGAGTGAGGACCAACATGCAGCGCGTGGAAAATAAGCCATCTTCTTTTATTCTTGAAGAAGGCAAAACGAAACGAAACACTTATACAAACTAACAAAACAACAAACGACCGTGAAGCTACAAAACGAAAGTGCACACACAAGCTACTGACGTTTAGACATAGACAATTCCCCACAACAAACTAAAGCATATGGCTACCTATATGGCTCCCAATCAGAGATAACAGAAACCAGCTGTCTCTAATTGGAAACCCATTCAGGCAACCATAGACTTTCCTAGACAACTACACACAACATAGACACAGCTAGACAACTATACTAAACATAAACCCAACTACTCTAAATAAACCCCCTAAACCTTACAACCACCCTGGACACTACAAAACCCACATAAATACCCATGTCACACCCTGACCTAACTAAAATAATAAAGAAAACAAAGAATACTAAGGCCAGGGTGTGACACCCCCGCTCCCCCTACCTCGGGCTTCCAGTGGGGAGACCTGAGGTGAACTTACCCATGCCCCCCTCCCCATCTCGTACTTCTGAGTGGGAGACCTTCCCAGGCAGTAGCCTATCT
Source organism: Salvelinus fontinalis (assembly GCF_029448725.1). NCBI lineage: Eukaryota > Metazoa > Chordata > Actinopteri > Salmoniformes > Salmonidae > Salvelinus > Salvelinus fontinalis. The sequence goes on from NC_074702.1 coordinate 13,102,626, forward strand.
AGCTCACAAACTAGAATCAGGGCGCCCACTCCGACAAGGTTAATTGACCCACAGCCCCACACGGTGACATGATATCATTGACGTGACATGCAAATGAGCGATAGAAAACTGATCGCGCAAATGTCATCATTTTTTGTGCGGGCGCCACGTGCCGCTCCAGGCTGCCCATGTCGCCTGCTCGCGGCTGCCCATGTTGCCTGCTCCAGGCTGCCCATGTCGCCTGCTCCAGGCTGCCCATGTCGCCTGCTCCGCGGCTGCCCCGCGGCTGACCATGTCGCCTGCTCCAGGCTGCCCATGTCGCCTGCTCCAGGCTGCCCATGTCGCCTGCTCCAGGCTGCCCCGCGGCTGCCCATGTCGCCTGCTCGCGGCTGCCCATGTCGCCTGCTCGCGGCTGCCCATGTCGCCTGCTCGCGGCTGCCCATGTCGCCTGCTCGCGGCTGCCCATGTCGCCTGCTCCAGGCTGCCCATGTCGCCTGCTCCAGGCTGCCCCGCGGCTGCCCATGTCGCCTGCTCCAGGCTGCCCATGTAGCCTGCTCCAGGCTGCCCATGTCGCCTGCTCCAGGCTGCCCCGCGGCTGCCCATGTCGCCTGCTCCAGGCTGCCCCGCGGCTGCCCATGTCGCCTACTCCAGGCTGCCCATGTCGCCCATACCTAAATCCGCCACTGCTGCATCATACACTATAAACCTACTTGCATGAAATAGCTCAGGAAATATTTGAGTGAGCTTAACCAGACAGGTTCCTTACAGGAGAGCACATGGGGCAGAAAGTAATTGCCAAGGTCAACCAGAAAGTGACATTTCTGGACAGGAAAGAAACATTTCTAGATAAAGGAAGCTTCCAGAAAACACTTCCAGCAGCATTAGTGCAGCCTCACTTTGGTGTATACTACCTAGTACAGCAGCTCTCCTAAGTTTTTCAAGAATAAGCTACAGACAGCTCAGAATAAAATGTAATGGGCCATTCTGAATCTTAGCCCTCAGGCTCATGTTGGCCCTTCTTAGCTCAGTGAACTACAGTGGCTATCAATTGAAGCTGAGATTGGCCTCAGTGTACAGTCTCCCAGCATCTAAAGAACTATCTTACTACCGTTAGGGACTCTCATTCCTACGCCACGAGAGGCAGTGCCACAGATTTTGTGCCATGTCGATTCAAGAGCAGAACTGTTCAAAACGACAGTGGTAGAGTGGAACAAACTCCCGGCTGAGATAAAAACTGTTTCTGCCAGTCTTAGGTTCAAACACTACCGCAAGGAGTGGTTAATGTTGACATAGCCTCCTAGCAAAGTGTAAAGCCACTCTGCACTAGAGGAGTGATTTGGTAGGTCTGCATATCTGCTTTTTTTGTAAATACGTAAATATGTGGACATTGTGTATAATGGAATGTATGGCACAGAGTGGCTATGTCACTTGTATTGCCCTGCAGCCACTTCAAATCAAATCAAATCGTTTTTGTCACATGCGCAGAATGCAACAGGTGTAGACCTTACCGGGAAATGCTTAGTTACAAGCCCTTAACCAACAAGAAAATTACATAACAATAATGAGGCTATACACAGGGGGTAACAGTACCGAGTCAATGTGCGGGGATACAGGTTTTGGTCCTAGACTTGGCGCTCCGGTACCGATTGCTGTGCGGTAGCAGAGAGAACAGTCAATGACTAGGGTGACTGGAGTCTTAGATACCGCTTAGTATATAGGTCCTGGATGTCAGGAAGCTTGGCCCCAGTGATGTACTGGGCCGTACGCACTACCCTATGTAGCATCTTACGGTCAGATACTGAGCGGTTGCCATACCAGGCGGTGATGCAACCGGTCAGGATGCTCTCGATGATGCAGCTGTAGAACTTTTTGGGGATCTGAGGACCTATGCCAAATCTTTTCAGTCTCCTGAGGGGAAAAGGTGTTGTCGTGCCCTCTTCACAACTGTCTTGGTGTGTTTGGACCATAATTGTTTGTTGGTGATTTGGATAGCAAGGAACTTGAAACTCTCGACTGGCTCCACTTCAGCCCTGTCGATGTTAATGGGGGCCTGTTCGGCACTCCTTTTCCTATAGTCTACGATCAGCTACTTTGTCTTGTACACATTGAGGGAGAGGTTTTTGTGCTGGCACCCCACTACCTGATCTCTGACCTCCTCCCTATAGGCTGTCTCAATGTTTTGTCGGTGATCTGGCCTACCAATCACTAAATAAATAAATACAATTTATTTCTAAAGCCCTTTTTACATCAGCCGATGTAAACCCCAAACAACAAGCAATACAGATGTAGGAGAAAGGTGGCTAGGAAAAACTCCCTAGAAAGGCCAGAACCTAGGAAGAAACCTAAAGAGGAACCAGGCTCTGAGGGGAGGCCAGTCCTCTTCTGGCTGTGTCGGGTGGAGATTATAACAGAACATGGCCAGAACATGAGAGCAATAGAGAGAGAAAGAGAAAGAGAGAGAGAAAAAGAGAGAAAAAAAGAGAGAGAATTAAAGGGAGCATACTTAAATTCACACAGGACACCAGATAAGACAGGAGAAATACTCCAGATATAACAGACTGACCCTAGCCCCCCGACTCATAAACTATTGCAGCTTAAATACTGGAGGCTGAGACAGGAGGGGTCGTGAGACACTGTAGCCCTGTCCGAATACAGAGACCCTGTTGTGTCATCAGCAAACGTAATGATGGTGTTTGAGTCGCAATCATGGGTGAACAGGGAGTACAGGAGGGGATTAAGCACACACCCCTGAGGGGCCCCAGTGTTGAGGTTCAGCGTGGCAGATGTGTTGTTGCCTATCCTTACCACCTGGTGGCGGCCCATCAGGAAGTCCAGAATCCAGATGCGAGGGATGTGTTTAGTCCCAGGGTCCTTAGCTTAGTGATGAGCTTTGTGGGTACTATGGTGTTGAACACTGAGCTGTAGTCAATGAACAGAATTCTCACATAGGTGTTCCTTTTGTCCAGGTGGGAAAGGGCAGTGTGGAGTGCGATTGAGATTGCGTCATCTGTGGTTCTGTTGGGACAGTATGCGAATTAGAGTGGGTTTAGGGTTTCCGGCATGATGGTGTTGATGTGTGCCATGACCAGCCTTCTAAAGCGCTTCATGGCTACCGACTTGAGTGCTACGGGGTGGTAATCATTTGGGCAGGTTACCTTCGCTTTCTTTGGCACAGGGACTCTGGTGCTCTGTTTGAAACGTAGCTATTACATACTCTTTGAAAATATTATTGAAGACACTTCCAGTTGCTTTGAGTACACGTCCTGGTAATCCGTCTGGCTCAGCGGCTTTGTGAATGTTGACCTGTTTAAAAGTCCTGCTCACATTGAGAGCGTGATCACACAGTCGTCCGGAACAGATGGTGCTCTCATGCATGCTTCAGTGTTGCTTGCCTCGAAACGGCATAAAAAGCATTTAGCTGTGTTCCGGCAACAATGTGGCGAGGAGCAGCAGCTAACTAAAGAGGCTGTGTAGCTCCAACTATATTTAACTAATTATTCAACGCCTAGTTACACATTTTGTTAACTAACTGTACTAAATATCGGTTACATGGAAAAACGACTTGGAAACGCACGTAAGCACACTTTGATGAAAAACATGAAAATGTTGTCTCTACCTTCAGCTAGCAAGGAAAATGGCAGAGAAGAACAACCTGATGACCCAGTTCTAAATGAGATTCGCAAATTGAACAAAAATCTTGAAGAGAAAATTGCAAAAGTTGGCGAAGATGTGGCTGAAAAAAAACATACACTCAGATGTGAAAAAAAACATACACTCAGATGTGACTATGCTCCAAGAACCACCTCCTGGAAACGGATACTCCTAGGGTGGGAGACAGATGGGTGGGTAGTGCTTACCATAATACATTCAACCAAAAAAAAATGGTGTTTCTATTCTATTCTATTTTCCAAAGGTATACATGTTCAAGTGGAAAACGAGTTTAAGGACAAAGAGGGACGAAACTTGATTTTACTTGTAAAGATTTCAGGACAAAATGTAATATTGGGAAATATTTATGCCCCAAATTGTAATGAACACAAGGGGAGACAGAGAGCTGGTTTCAAGCACAGGGTGCAGCAGGTGTTTATTGTAAAGGACCACAGGAGGAGGCAGGTAGCTGGGTCCAGGGGCAGGCAGAAGGTCATACACAGGGGTCCAAAAGGGCAACAGTACAGGCAGAGAAAAGGCTAGTAATATAGTCCGGGAGATCAGGCAATGGGTAGATAACAGGAAATCCGATAGGCTAAAGTACAGGTAGGGTATAGGCAAAAGGTGTCGTTATTGAGGCAGGCAAAAACCTTGCCGCACTGGCCTGGCTACGGGGAGCATTGAACCAGGTAAGGTTGGGCAGGCTCGGTGCTTAAGAGCTCCTGTACGCCTTCACGGTCCGGTATATCATGCGCCACCTCCTCGCCCCAGCCGAGTAACACCAGTGCCTACACCACGCACCAGGCTTCCTGTGCGTCTCCAGAACTCTGTTCCTCCTCCACGCACTCTCCCTGTGGTGCGTGTCTCCAGCCCGGTACCACCAGTTCCGGCACCACGCACTAAGCTTACTGTGCGTATCCAGAGCCCTGTACGCACTGTTACTTCTCCCCGCACTCGCCCTGAGGTGCGTGCCCTCAGCCCGGTACCACCAGTGCTGGTACCACGCACCAGGTGTATAGTGCGCCTTGAGAGTCCAGTGTGCCCTGTTCCTGCTCCCCGCACTAGCCTTGAGGTGCGTGTCTACAAACTGGTACCACCAGTTCCGGCAACACGCACCAGGCCTACTGTGCGCCTCAGCAGGTCTGAGCTGCCTGCCTGCCCAGCACCGTCTGAGCTGCCTGCCTGAGCCATCCGTCTGCCCAGCGCCATCTGAGCCGCCCGTCTGTCCCGAGCCATTAGAGCCCTCCGTCAGTCAGGAGCCGCCAGAGCCGCCAGCCAGTCAGGAGCCGCCAGAGACGTCAGCCAGTCAGGAGCCGCCAGAGCCGCCAGCCAGACAGGAGCGGCCAGAGCCGCCAGCCAGTCAGGAGCTGCCAGAGCCGCCAGCCAGTCAGGAGCTGCCAGAGCCGCCAGCCAGTCAGGAGCTGCCAGAGCCGCCAGCCAGTCAGGAGCTGCCAGAGCTGCCCTCCAGTCATGAGCTGCCTTCCAGTCATGAGCTGCCTTCCAGTCATGAGCTGCCTTCCAGTCATGAGCTGCCTTCCAGTCATGAGCTGCCCTCCAGTCATGAGCTGCCTTCCAGTCATGAGCTGCCCTCCAGTCATGAGCTGCCACTCAGTCCGGAGCTGCCACTCAATCCGGGTTTGCCACTCAGTCCGGAGCTGCCACTCAGCCCGGAACTGCCACTCAGTCCGGAGCTGCCTCTCTGTCCTGAGCTACCTCTCTGTCCTAAGCTACCTCTCGGTTCGGAGCTGTCTCCTCAGTCTGATGGGGCCCTTTGTGAGGGTTCCTAGGCCAAGGTCGGCGGCGAGGGTCGCCATTCAAAGGACGCTAAGGAGGGCGACAAAGACAATGGTGGAGTGGTGTCCTTGTCCAGTGCCGGAGCCGCCACCGCGGACATATGCCCACCCAGACCCTCCCCTAGAGTTTTAGGGGGTGCGTTCGGAGTCCGCGCCTCAGGAGGGGGGTACTGTCACGTTCTGACCATAGTTCTTGTGTGTTTTGCTTGTTTTAGTGTTGGTCAGGACGTGAGCTGGGTGGGCATTCTATGTTGTGTGTCTAGTTTGTCTGTTTCTATGTTTGGCCTAATATGGTTCTCAATCAGAGGCAGGTGTTTTGTGTTGTCTCTGATTGGGAATCATATATAGCTGGCTTGTTTTGTGTTGGGGTTTGTGGGTGGTTGTTTCCTGTCTCTGTGTTTTCTCTGCACCAGCTAGGACTGTATCGGTTTGCCACATTTTGTTATTTTTGTATTGTTGTAGTGTTCACAGTTCGTATTATTAAATATGTTGAGCACCAGACGAAGAGGAGGAAGGCTGCCGTTACAGGCACGATGGCTATAACAGATCATGCAACCATTGATCTGACTCTTGGAATAGGAGAAGAAAGAGAAAATTGTAAATATTAGCGAATGAACACCAGCCTCTTACAGGACAAGGTGTTTTGTGAATTCCTTAAAACACACATTACGATAGTATTTGAAACAAACAACAATAGTGCGAAACAGGTACATGTCTTGGAAGCTTTTAAAGCGTACATACGCAGAGTAATGATACAACAATCCGCTACTATTATTAACAAACTAGATAAACAGAAAATGTATAAACTTGAAACAGAGCTTAAAATGCTGGAGATCCCTGTACAGGCTGAAGCAGAGATGGTACGAATCTGGTGAAAAGGCAGGAAAATTGTTGGCCAGTCAATTGAAAGCTAGAGAAACAGATTGGCAAATAGGTGGAATCAGAAATAAGACAGGCAAGCTAATTACCAATCATAAAGAAATAAACAATGTATTTGGAGACTTCTATCAGGAACTTTATACTTCAGATGGTCCTTAAAAAGCAGAGGTATTCTTTCAGAATCTAAACCTTCCTAAATTAACAGAGGAAGACAAGATCTGGCTTGACCACCCTATTACTTTGGAGGAATTGATTGAAACTACAAGACAAGCACCCAGTGGTAAAACTTCGGGGTTGGATGGGATACCCAGTGATTTCTATAAAAGGTTTGCAGAGCAGCTTAGCCCAGAAATATTGAAAACATTTAACACATCGATTGACACAGGTGAGATCCCACCTTCTATGAGTGATGCAGTAATCACCCTATTCCTCAAAAAGGGAAAGGATCCCCATGGGTGTGGGAGCTATCATCCAATTTTTTTGATATATTGTGATAGAAAATTGTTTACAAAAATTCTGGCTATGAAGGTGAATCATATCATTAAGAAAATCATAAATCCAGATCAGGGGGGATTTGTGAAAGGCAGAACTTCATCTGATAATCTTAGATAATCTCTCTCTTTATTGAGAACTCGACTAGGCCAATCTGGGTGGACATGGAAGAGGAACTTAACGCCCCATTCGGAGCATCACATTATTTGAGTCAACAAAAGGTGGGACCCCAGAATCCAATAATGTCTCATACTAAAAATATATGGAGCCAGATTCATAAGAGAGAGAGAGAGAGATCTTCACTTTTCTTGATAAGCTATGCTTCGTTATTTAACAACCCTAAATTGAAAAAAGATGGACACATGGTTTTCTGGAAAGATTGGTATAGAAAGGGGATAAAGAATATTGGTTGTCTGTATCAATAAAACACTTTTACCTCTTGTGAAGAGCTAAGGTCCAAGAATATTTACAGAAACAAGACTTTTGGAGATATCTCCAGCTTAGAGAATGTTTGCTTAAGGTAGAACAAAACAAAAACAAATTCCCAGAAGGATCCTCCCTCTTATAAGGAATGGTATGTGGCAGAAACAGCTTCATATGAAAGATTGATTTATAAAATGAATGGTAAACTCGAGATAGAAAGTGAAAACAATATGTAATGGCCTGATAGACTACAGACATACATAGATGACTGGTTGGGGTAGGGATGTATTTTATTATAAATATAATTATTATTTAAATGTTCCTTTTGTTGTAATAGTTGTTATGTGGGGGGGTTGGGTGAAAAATTAAAAGTTGGTTTTCTTTTCTATTTTGTGTGTGCGGTGCGTTTGGGGGCTGAGTTTTCCGCATTTAGTTACGTTGCAACAATGTTTTTTATTTGGTCCATCTTGGAGTGGGGCTGTGGCATGGTGGGGTGAGGGCGGGGAGTCTGGGTGCATTGTTGTTATATCGTAAAAGGAAACAATAATAACGATAACACAAATTATTTTAAAAGGCATTTAGCTCGTCTGGTAGGCTCGCGTTCCTGGGCGACTCGTGTCCCTGGGCAGTTCGCGGCTAGGTTTCCCTTTATAGTGCCTTTGCCTACCAATAGAGGACCACAACAGAAACAACTCTTAGATTTTTTGTGTATAACCATCTGTAATTTCGGTACATGTATTGGTTGCCTGCTGTGGCTTCTTTATGTATCTTAAATTGTATTGAAAATTACCTTTGAAACTACACCTCAGAGGTCAATACACACTCACACAGTCCGATTTGTACATCTCGAGTGCCCAATGACAAGCATCTGTGAGAGAAGCCTTAGATTCTGAAAGAACACATATTATTCTTCCCCGTGTAGAGTTTCCACCTTGACCACGTTGTATGTGTGTCTAGAATCGGCTTCCTATTTCGCAACAAAGCATACTTCACTCATGCTGCCAAACATACCCTCGTAAAACTGACTATCCTACCAAGCCTTGACTTCGGCGATGTCATTTACAAAATAGCCTCCAACACTCTACTCACCAAATTGAATGTAGTCTATCACAGTGCCATCCGTTTTGTCACCAAAGCCCTATGTACTACCCGCTACTGCGACCTGTATGCTCTCGTTGGCTGGCCCTCGCTTCATATTCGTCACCAAAACATACTGGCTCCAGGTCATCTATAAGTCTTTGCTAGGTAAAGCCCCGCCTTATCTCAGCTCACTGGTCACCATAGCAGCACCCACCTGTAGCACGCGCTCCAGCAGGTGTATTTCACTGGTCAACCCCAAAGCCAACTCCTCATTTGGCCGCCTTTCCGTACAGTTCTCTGCTGCCAGTGACTGGAACGAATTGCAAAAATCACTGAAGCTGGAGTCTTATATCTCCCTCACTAACTTTAAGCACCAGCTGTCAGAGCAGCTTACCGATCATTGTACCTGTACATTTCCCATCTGTAAATAGCCCACCCAACTACCTCATCCCCATATTGTTATTTAATTTTGCTACTTTGCACTCCAGTATTTCTACTTGCACATTCATCTTCTGTACATCTATCACTCCAGTGTTTATTTGCTAAATTGTAATTATTTCGCCACTATGGCCTATTTATTGCCTTACCTCCCTAATCTTACTACATTTGCACACACTGTATATAGACTTTTCTATTGTGTTATTTACTGTACGTTTGTTTATCCCATGTGTAACTCTGTGTTGTTTTTGTCACACTGGTTTGCTTTATCTTGTCCAGGTCGCAGTTGTAAATGAGAACTTGTTCTCAACTGACATAAAAAAAAAAAAAAAAAAAAAATGCTACAAATGTAACGACCTGGGTGTCGGTGGGGTGTGAAATCAGACGCAGGAACAGCAGAGCTTCAATGCGGTGATATTTAATGCCTAACCGGCAAACCAAAATGTCCAACACGGACTTACTGGGTGTCATAAACACCTGTCCTCTAACACGGGAGACAAACCCAGTACACAATACAAAACCCACTCCCGAAATCCACAGCAACAGACGAACAATCCCGCACAAAGAAGCATACAATCTGGCTGGCTAATAAAGCCACACTAATTACCAATTACCCCAAACCAGGTGATACAAATAAACACATAGGGAGGGGGAGAAAAGGATCAGTGGCAGCTAATAGGCCGGTGACGACGACCGCCGAACGCCACCCGAACGGGAAGGAGAGCCTGCCTCGGTTGAAGTCGTGACAGTACCCCCCCTCTGACGCGTGGCTCCCGCAGCGCGCCGACACCGGCCTCGAGGTCGACCCGGAGGACGAGGCGCAGGGCGATCCGGATGGAGGCGATGGAAATCCCTTAACATAGATGGATCCAAAATGTCCTCCACCGGTACCCAGCACCTCTCCTCTGGACCGTACCCCTCCCAGTCTACGAGGTACTGCAGGCCCCTCACCCGGCGTCTTGAGTTCAGAATGGCCCGTATCGTATACGCCGGGGACCCCTCGATGTCTAAAGGGGGAGGAGGGACCTCCAGCACCTCACCGTCCTGCAGGGGACCAGCTACCACCGGCCTGAGGAGAGACACATGAAACGAGGGGTTAATACGATAATAGGAAGGGAGTTTTAACCGATAACACACCTCGTTTATTCTCCTCAGGACTTTGAAGGGCCCGATGTGGTACTAAATGCGGTTTTCCACTCATCTCCTTTCCGAATACGCACCAGACTGTACGCGCTCCTGAGGTCCAGTTTTGTAAAGAACTGCGCTCCGTGAAATGATTCCACCGCCGAAGCGATGAGAGGTAGTGGGTAACTAAACCCCACTGTGATGGCATTTAGACCTCTATAATCAATACACGGACGCAAACCTCCCTCCTTTTTCTTCACAAAAAAGAAACTCGAGGAGACGGGTGAGATGGAGGGCCGAATGTACCCCTGTCCCAGAGACTCCGCGACATATGTCTCCATAGCCAACGTCTCCTCTTGGGACAAAGGGTACACGTGACTCTTAGGAAGCGCAGCGTTAACCTGGAGATCTATCGCACAATCCCTACCCGGTCGATGTGGTGGTAATTTCGTCGCTTTCTTTTTACAGAAAGCGATTGCCAAATCGGCATACTCGGGGGGAATGCGCACCGTGGAACCCTGGTCTGGACTCTCCACCGACGTGGCACCAATGGAAACTCCCAGACACCTTCCAGAACACTCCTCTGACCACCCCTGGAGAACCCCCTGTCAACCTGCCGCTGCTCCATCATAATCCCTCGGGAGCGTAAGACGGAGCGCGCTGGAGCCGGGGGATGAAGAGTCCTGGGGGGGGGGAGCCGAAGGTGGAGAGAGGAGCCCACTCCTCTCCCATCGCTCCATTCTCTCCATCATTTGGTCCATGGCGGATCCGATCCGATGGAGGACAGTTGTGTGGTGGAGAACCCGTTCCTCCATCGATGGGAGAGGGTTGGCTGCTGCTCCTGCTGACTCCATTTAAATTGGTGCGGGATTCTGTAACGACCTGGGTGTCGGTGGGGTGTGAAATCAGACGCAGGAACAGCAGAGCTTCAATGCGGTGATATTTAATGCCTAACCGGCAAACCAAAATGTCCAACACGGACTTACTGGGTGTCATAAACACCTGTCCTCTAACACGGGAGACAAACCCAGTACACAATACAAAACCCACTCCCGAAATCCACAGCAACAGACGAACAATCCCGCACAAAGAAGCATACAATCTGGCTGGCTAATAAAGCCACACTAATTACCAATTACCCCAAACCAGGTGATACAAATAAACACATAGGGAGGGGGAGAAAAGGATCAGTGGCAGCTAATAGGCCGGTGACGACGACCGCCGAACGCCACCCGAACGGGAAGGAGAGCCTGCCTCGGTTGAAGTCGTGACAACAAAAGGCTTTGCCAATGAGTGAAGCCTCAAAAAGTGTCCCTGTATTCTTCTCTCTCAGCTTTTGAGTATGTTAATGAGATAAAAGTGAATAAAAGCTGACATGGGAGTTGAGAGAACCATTATCCCGGCTCTTTGTTCATTTGGAGAAATACTTTTAATTTGATCTAGCATTTACAGCTGCATTCTATCCAGCTTTAATGTGCCTGAATATGTCTGAGGGTTAATAAAGACTGACACCTCAGTGGTGGTTCTTTGTGAACGCGTTCCTTCTTGTGTCTGTTTCTCTCTGGAAAAGGCTTTTGCACTAATCATCTCAATAAAAGCCTAAAACCCGGGGTGCAAAACAGACATGACTAGCATCATACAGGAGCAAATGGGTGTTTGATTCAATGTATTATGGGTTTTGCCAGCAGGAAGAAGCATATGAATGTGATTTATTTGTTTTGTTTATTATCAGGGACCAGGCACAATGTAAGTAGAGCACAAGAGTTAGAGAGCCACAAAGCTAATTTCCATCATCAAAACAGTATTATTATTGTATTTCCTGTGAGCAGCTTACTGTGTATTTATCTCCAAGGAAAATGTTCAGGGACACTAGAACTTCCTGTCTCTTCCTGACGTTGTCACGTGTCCTTTCCTGTCGCCAGGGAGACCACGGGGGGAAGAGAACCATGTCTAACCTGACCCATGTTGTCTCTCGGGAGGAGAACGGGCTGCCCCTCACCTGTGAGACCTTCAACAAGGGCACATGCTTCTCCAAGAGCCAGTCCACCAACCTCATTGTTTTCTGTGGGTCTCTGGATAGAACTATGACAACAACAACCCTATAACCCTAATGGTTGTTGTGAATCTGTATTGAATGACAATGACAAGTACAACCTTGAACAAACTTTGCCCAACCAGAACATAACTATGCATTGTACAGTAACAATCCCAATCCCAAACAATAGCAATGTGTGCTTTCTATAACAATAACAATAACCTCCTCACTCTTTCCCGCCCTCTCCCTCCTCTCTCTCTCTCTTTCTCTCCCTCCCCAGTCTCTCTCTCCCTTACACACTCCCCTCTCTCTCTCTCTGCCTTCTTCTCTGTAACTCCCTCCCCTTCACCCATATATATATCTCTCCTCCTCCCCCCTCCCCTCTCAGACCCTCCTCAGAAGGTGTGGATAGAAGCCCCTCTCCCAGAGGTTCCTCTGAGCTCAGGGACCATCATACCTTCATCTGCTTCTCTAGTGGGGGAAGCCCCAAAGGAACCCTCAACTGGTACAGAGTGTGTACATGTGTGTATTGTATGACAGCATACATTTTGATTGTTTAAGTTGTAACAGGTTGTAGCATTTAGCCTTTCTAGGACACGCGTTCCGCTGAAAAAGCAGCGAGCAAAATTCAAAAATATTTTTTTGAGATTTAACTTTCATACATTAACAAGTCCAATGCAGCAAATGAAAGATAAACATCTTGTTAATCTACCCATCGTGTCTGATTCTTTAAATGTTTTACAGCGAAAACACAACATACACTTCTCAAAAAAATAAAGGGAATACTTAAACAACACAATGTAACTCTAAGTCAATCACACTTCTGTGAAATCAAACTGTCCACTTAGGAAGCAACACTGATTGACAATAAATTTCACATGCTGTTGTGCAAATGGAATAGACAACAGGTGGAAATTATAGGCAATTAGCAAAACACCCCTAATAAAGGAGTGGTTCTGCAGGTGGTGACCACAGACCACTTCTCAGTTCCTATGCTTCCTGGCTGATGTTTTGGTCACTTTTGAATGCTGGCGGTGCTTTCACTCTAATGGTAGCATGAGACGGAGTCTACAACCCACACAAGTGGCTCAGGTAGTGCAGCTCATCCAGGATGGCACATCAATGCGAGCTGTGGCAAGAAGGTTTGCTGTGTCTGTCAGCGTAGTGTCCAGAGCATGGAGGCGCTACCAGGAGACAGGCCAGTACATCAGGAGACGTGGAGGAGGCCGTAGGAGGGCAACAACCCAGCAGCAGGACCGCTACCTTCGCCTTTGTGCAAGGAGGAGCAGGAGGAGCACTGCCAGAGCCCTGCAAAATGACCTCCAGCAGGCCACAAATGTGCATGTGTCTGCTCAAATGGTCAGAAACAGACTCCATGAGGGTGGTATGAGGGCCCGACGTCCACAGGTGGGGGTTGTGCTTACAGCCCAACACCGTGCAGGATGTTTGGCATTTGCCAGAGAACACCAAGATTGGCAAATTCGCCACTGTCCAGGAGTTGGCGGATTCTTTAGTCCAGGTCTGGGAGGAGATCCCTCAGGAGACCACCCGCCACCTCATCAGGAGCATGCCCAGGCATTGTAGGGAGGTCATACAGGCACGTGGAGGCCACACACACTACTGAGCCTCATTTTGACTTGTTTTAAGGACATTATATCAAAGTTGGATCAGTCTGTAGTGTGGTTTTCCACTTTAATTTCCACTTGGATTTGGAGTGTGACTCCAAATCCAGACCTCCATGGGTTGATACATTTGATTTCCATTGATCATTTTTGTGTGATTTTGTTGTCAGCACATTCAACTATGTAAAGAAAAACATATAAAATATTTCATTCATTCAGATCTAGGATGTGTTATTTTAATGTTCCCTTTATTTTTTTGAGCAGTGTATATTTATGTTAGATCACCAACAAATCCAAAAAACACACAGCCATTTTTCCCAGCCAAAGATAGCTTTCACAAAAAACAGAAGTAGAGATAAAATGAATCACTAACCTTTGAGCATCTTCATCAGATGACACTCATATGACATCATGTTACACAATACATTTATGTTTTGTTCGATAATGTGCATATTTATAGCCAGAAATCTCAGTTTACATTAGCGCCATGTTCAGAAATGCCTCCAAAATATCCGGAGTAATTACAGAGAGCCACGTCAAATAACAGAAATACTCATCATAAACTTTGATGAAGATACATGTTTTACATATAATTAAAGATACACTGGTTCTTAATGCAACCGCTGTGTCAGATTTTTTTTTTTAACTTTAGGAAAAAGCATACCATGCAATAATCTGAGACGGCGCTCAGATAGAAACAACATTTCTCCGCCATGTTGGAGTCAACAGAAATACGAAATTACATCATAAATATTCCCTTACCTTTGATGATCTTTCATCAGAATGCAGTGCCAGGAATCCTAGTTACACAATAAATCGTTGTTTTGTTCGATAATGTCCATTACTTATGTCGAATTAGCAACTTTAGCAAGCATGTGTAGTACACGTGTCCAAACACTGGCGCAAGTGAAGGCAAACGTTGGATGAAAACTTCAAAAAGTTATATTACACGTTGAATAAACTGGTCAAACTTAGTTGAGAATCAATCTTCAGGATGTTGTTATCATATATATCCAATAACGTCCCAACCGGAGCATTTCTTCATGTCTGTAAAAGTAATGGCACACATTAACATCCCAGGAACTGGCAATCTGCCAGACCAGTGACTCAAATAGCTCCCATCTGGCCCCACATCACACTAGAGGCTTCATTCCACGTTCTACTGACTGTTGACATCTAGTGGAAGGCGTATGAAGTGCAAACAGATCCATAAATTACAGGGATTTGGATAGGCGATGACTTTCACATCGACCCTTTTCAGAATTTTCACTTCCTGTTTGGAAGTTTGCCTGCTAAATTAGTTCTGTTATACTCACAGACATGATTCAAACATTTTTAGAAACTTCAGAGTGTTTTCTATCCAATAGTAATAATAATATGCATATATTATCATCTGGGACGGAGTAGGAGGCCGTTCAATTTGGGCACCAATTCATCCAAAAGTGAAAATGCTGCACCCATCCCTAAAAAGTTTTAAGACTCTCTGTCTGTACAGTACCATGTCCTCCATTCTCTCCTCTCCTCTCCACACCGCAGGATGGTAAGGTTTTATTAGACTACCCCAAACAGGTGCTCTCTGATAAAGGCGTGTCCAAAGAACTGGTTGTGTGCCTCCAGCCAAGTGACAACATGGCTACCTACCACTGTAATGCCACCAATAAGGCCTAGATGGTCCTCAACGCCTCTGTCAAACTCATGGTCCAGTGTGAGTCTTACAGACCAGGCTCTGGGCATGAGTGGATTAATACCGGCCTTTATGGCTCTAACTAATAGAGGAGGAAAGCATTAGGTATATTCAAGATGATAGGAACATTCAAGATGATAGGTATATTCAAGATGACAGGTAGATTCAAGATGATAGGTACATTCAAGATGGTAGGTATATTCAAGATGATAGGTGGATTCAAGATGATAGGTAGATTCAAGATGACAGTAGGATTCAAGATGATAGGTACATTCAAGATGATAGATGGATTCAAGATGATAGGTACATTCAAGATGATAGGTACATTCAAGATGATAGGTACATTCAAGATATAGCCTAAAGTTATGCTACAAAGACACGTAATCAGCAGCCTCAGTATGTTGATAGTGGTGTCTTGTCCCCTCTCCTCTACCCCTCCACCCCTCCCAAGTCCCTGCAGTGAGTGTGACAATCATAGCCAAGCAGAAAGAGCTGCGTCGGGACCAAAACCTCAGTCTGGACTGCCTGTCTGGGAGCAGCAACCCCCAGGCCAACATCTCCTGGAGCCTGCGCCCAACCAGGTGAGGGGAGGGCAGGTTAAAGGGGAGCCAGTCTGTGGGCCATGGAGGAGTCAATGGAGAAACTAGACTACAGTCTTGTGCAGGTACATGTTTTGCAAACCGCACCCGGTCTGCACCTGCCACAATACCGTGTCTGCACCGTAACCCGCCAATCAGGACAGAGAGCTGCTGCAACCCGGCCCGTAATTTGTACCAAAACCCACCCGCAAATTGCCAGATCATATCAATTGATTTCATTGTTATTACTAGTAGTAGGCGTAGGGCATATAGGCCTATAGACAGTAGTAGCCTATCCCATTGCCATAGCCTATTCAAAGAATTACGTGATTGCATGCAGCCATTTGAATAGACCAAAGCAAGTTGTAGCCTACTCTGGCAAGCAATAGGCCTAACTGAGTTTTGAAAAGCCTTGTTCTACCTGCTCGACGAGAGGCCTGTTTTGGTCTTCCCTCATCAACACAGACTTGCATGCTAAGTCAAAATCCATCCATAGGCTAACGTCAACAATATCCTGTTAACATAATTGTAACTTCACTTGTGAACTGTTTTCCATGAGTTGGCTTTACACTTGCATTAATTGTGTTATCAAATGCTGCCATTACGTGTATAAGTTAGTTAGCTAGCTAGCTCAGGTAAGAACGGTGAGTAGTGAGTGAAAGTCACATGAGGGGAAGAGCAAGGAGTGGGAAAGCAGGAGAGGATAATGCGTTTTAATAGGTTTAATCTTTATATCTGTGCCATTCTAGGATCTGTGACAGCGTGGGCACCGCCACTGAGGCTACAACCCATAGGTATCCCCACCCAGTTGACTACTTTGACTACTTTAAAATGGCGGAAGCATGGTGGAAGCCCTCATTAATGCTGCCCATGATAAAATGGCCATTTGGCCACTAGAGGCCTCTATCATTCTCTGACGTTTTCCTCAGCACCACTGTGAGCGGTCTGTACAAGCAGCCTGTCTCAGTGCCGCTCCGATGGCACACACACACCACAGAATAAATTAATCAACTGTCAAAGCACAGAAAAAAATGTGATTTTTTTATTTAATTAATTAAAACTGCAACCTGGCCACGGATTTATCGAATGTTCAAAATAGACCCACCAAATGTTCTCCTCTCATCTCTCCCTCTCCCAGGCTGAAAGGGGTGGATCAGGCTCCTAGGAACACAACGTTTGGCGATGTGCCAGGAAGCAGTACTCTGTCCTTCCCCTGTCCTCCCAGCACCATGGCCAGAGGATCACCTGTCAGGCCTACAGCTCTCTGCTGTCTGAGGGAGTCAACACCTTTTACAAGCTCAACGTCCTCTGTGAGTGGTGGGTTGTATACATGTCTATTTCTCTCTGTTTGCTATACACAGCTTTTGAATACTTTATTTGTTTCACTTTGAATGCTTAATTTGTTTCACTGGGATCCAAATAAAGTATTGAAAATGTGTGTGCACAGTTATGAGTAGGAGAGAAAGAAAGTGTGTGCTGGTGTGTGTGAGGCTTGAAGCATGATGGTAATGTGACACGATAGTGTGCATGGCAGGCAGTTTTGTTTGTGTATGTTTGTGCTGTTCTCTGTGTTTGCGTGTGTGTGTGTGTGTGTGTGTGTGTGTGTGTGTGTGTGTGTGTGTGTGTGTGTGTGTGTGTGTGTGTGTGTGTGTGTGTGTGTGTGTGTGTGTGTGTGTGTGTGTGTGTGTGTGTGTGTGTGTGTGTATATGAGTGTGTATGAGTGTGTATGAGTGTGTGTTACTGTATTCCTTTGTTGTGACTGTGGGTTAGACAGGCTCTGCGGCAGTGTGTTCTAATTGTGTGTGTGCTTTGCAGCACAGCCATGTTATTCTTTGATGCTGTTTTGCAGGCTGTAGCCAGCCAGCTCTTCAAAGCCTGCTGCTCCGTGCGAGCATGAAGGAATGTCACTGTGTGTTTGTGTGCAGCTGCTGTTGGACAACACTACTGTCACTCGCTGTTTTAATGCCTGTCCCTCCACCTGTCTCCCTCCCTCCCACCCTCGTTCCCTACCTACCTCTCTCTCTGCCTAACCTCTCACCCTGGCCTCCTGTGTGAATTCAGTCTTTTTGTGATATTGGTGGACGCCGCTTCTCTACAGGTTTTTCTTTCATTTGCACTGCTGTCGCCTTTCATGGCTGACATGGTTTCTTTGTGTCTGGGTTTGTCTGTTTTTCTCCCTTTGTGTGTGTGTGTGTGTGTGTCAGATCCCCCGGAGTTCAGCCCTGAACATCCCCAGAAGATACAGGTAGTGGAAGATGAGACAGCCATCCTTCCCTTGCTGGTCTCGGCCAATCCAGATGACGTCTCCTGCAGTTGGCTTTACCGCAAGGAGGAGCTGCACAAAGGTGATCCACCCTGCTCTCTTCCTCTCTCGCTGTGGTATCTCTTTATAGCCAGCCAACTAACTCTCTACAGCTGAGCCAGCAACTGTGCTCGTATCAGCCGCCATTCAGGCTCTAAATAGGACATGGCAGGTCGGGCAGCAATGGGAACCTGCCTGATGTGATTCTCGTTCAAATCAAATCAAATTGTATTTTATTTGTCACATGCTTTGTAAACCACAGTGAAATGCTTACTTCCTCACGGCCCTTCTCAACAATGCAGAGAGAAATAAGATCGAGAAATAATAGAAAGTAAAACACAATAATAAAAGTAATAATAAATACACAATGAGTAACGATAACTTGTCTATACACTGTACACATGTTACCAATACCGAGTAAATGTGCAGGGATACGAGGTAGTTAAGTACATATAACTAGGAATAAAGTGACAGATAATTAACAGTAGCAGTAGCGTGTTTAAAGTTAGTGCCAAAAGGGTCAATGCAGATAGTCAGGGTAGCTATTTGGTAAACTATTTAACTAACTATTTAGCAGTCTTATGACTTGTTTAGGGTCCTGTAGGTTCCGAACTCGGTACATTGGTACCGCTTGCCGTGCGGTAGCAGAACAGTTTATGACTTGGGTGGAAGTCTTTGACAATTTTTAGGGCCTTCCTCTGACACCGCCTCGTATAGAGGTCCTGAATGGCAGGGAGCTCGGCCCCAGTGATGTACTAGGCCGTACGCATTATCCGCTATATTGCCTTGTCGGATGCCAAGCAGTTGCCATATCAAGCGGTGATGCAGCCAGGGCCCATGTCAAATCTTTTCAGCCTCCTGAGGGGGAAGAGACGTTGTCATGCCCTCTTCACGACTGTGTTGGTGTTTGTGGACCATAATAGATCCTTAGGGATGTGTACACCAAGGAACTTGAAGCTCTCGACCCGCTACAACCCCACTACAGCCCCATCAATGTGAATGGAGGCGTGCTTGGCCTCAGTTTTTTGTAGTCCACGATCAGCTCCTTTGTCTTGCTGACATTAAGGGAGAGGTTGTTGTCCTTCCACCAAACTCCCAGGTCTCTGACTTCCTCCCCTATAAGCTGTCGTCGTCAGTCGTCAGCAAACATAATTATGGTGTTGGAGTCATGCCTGGTCACGCAGTCGGGGGTAAACAGGGAGTACAGGAAGGGACTAAACATGCACCCCTGAGGGGCCCCGTGTTGAGGGTCAGCGTGGCGGATCTGTTACTGACCCGGAGGTGGCCTGTCAAGAAGTCCAGGATCCAGTTACAGAGGGAGATGTTCAGTCCGAGGGTCTTAGGTTATTGATGAGCTTGGAGAGCCCTATGGTTTTGAACGCTGAGCTTTAATCAATGAACAGCATTCTCACATAGGTGTTCCTCTTGTCCAGGTGGGAAAGGGCAGTGTGGAGTGCAATAGAGATTGCTTCATCTGTTGATCTGTTGGGGTGGTACGCAAATTGAAGTGGGTTCAGGATGTCTGGGATGATGGCGTTGATGTGAACCATGACCAGTCTTTCAAAGCATTTCATGGCTACAAATGTGAGTGCTACGGAGTGATAGTCATTTAGACACGTTACCGTAGCGTTCTTGGGCACAAGGACTATGGTAGTCTGCTAGTCTGGGTCAGGGAGAGGTTGAAAATGCTGAGTACGCATCCTGGTAAATCCTTCTGGCCGTGCGGCCTTGTGAATGTTAACCTGTTTAAATTTCTTACTCACATCGGTTATGGAGAGAGTGATCTGGAATAGCTGGGAATAGCTGGTGCTCTAATGCATGGTTCAGTGTTGCTTGCCTCAAAGTGAGCATAGAAGGAATTTAGCTTTTCTAGTAGGCTCGCGTAACTGGGCAGCTTGCAGCTGAGTTTCCCTTTGTAATCCGTGATAGTTTGCGAACCCTGCCATATCTGACGAAAGTCAGAGCCAGTGTAGTAGGATTCGATCTAAGTCCCGTATTGAGGCTTTGACTTTTTGATTGTTTGCTGGAGGGCGTAGCGGGATTTCTTATAAACATATGGATTAGCGTCCCTGATTAGTGTCAGCTCCCAGCTCTGTGCTAGCAAAACAGTCCTGTTGCTTAGCATCCACTTCATCGGACCACTTACGTATTGAGCACGTCACTTGTACTTCCTGTTTGAGTTTTTGCTGGTAAGCAGGAATCAGGATGATAGAGTTATGGTCAGATTTGCCTAATGGAGGGCGAGGGAGAGCTTTGAATGTGCTTCTGTGTGTGGAGTAAAGGTAATCTAGCGTCGCCTCTGGATGAGCATATTCTTGTTTGCTTATACAGCTGGTTGAGTGTGGTCATAGTGCGAGCATCAGTTTATGGTGGTAAATAGACAGCTACAAAAAATATAGATGAAAAATAGTATGGTCTATATCTTATCATGAGGTATTCTAACTCAGGTGAGCAGAACCTCAAGACTTCTTTAATATTAAAGATTGCGCACAAGCAATTATTAACAAAGAGACACACTCCTCCCCACTTGAGCTTACCCAACGCTGCCGTTCTGTGCTGCCGATGCATAGAAAAAACAGCTAGACGTACACTGCGTGTATACAACATTATGAACACCTGCTCTTTCCATGACATAGATAGACCAGGTGAATCCAGGTGAAATCTATGATCCTTATTGATGTCAGTTGTTAAATCCACTTCAATCAGTGTAGATGAAGGGGAGGAGACGGGTTGAAGAAGGATTTTGAAGCCTGAAACAACTAAGACATGGATTGTGCATGTGTGCCATTCAGAGGTGCCAGGCGCACCAGTTTGTGTCAAGAATTTCCATGCTGCTGGGTTTTTCATGCTTAACAGTTTTCCGTGTGTATCAAGAATGGTCCACCTCCCAAAGGACATCTAGCCAACTTGACACAACTGTGGGAAGCATTGGAATCAACATAGGCCAGCATCCCTGTGGAACGCATTCGACACCTTGTAGAGTTCATTTCCTGGCGAATTGAGGCTGTTCTGAGAGTAAAAGGGGGAGGAGGGGTGCAACTCAACATTAGGAAGTGTTCTTAAAACCTCTCTGAGATAGGGGGTAGTATTTTCACGTCCAGATGAAAAGCGTGCCCAAAGTAAACTGCCTGCTACTCAGGCCCAGAAGCTAGGATATGCATATAATGAATTAGTAGATTTGGATAGAAAACACTCTGAAGTTTCTAAAACTGTTAGAATAATATCTGTGAGTATAACAGAACTGATTTGGCACAATCCATCCAGGGAAATTCTGTTTTGAGGTCATTGTGTTTTCCAATGGATTTCTACGGGAGACCTGATTTAGGGCCCAGATTGCAGTTCCTATGGCTTCCACTAGATGTCAACAATCTTTAGAAATTGTTCAATGTTTTTCTTTTGAGAAATTAAGAAGTAGGGCTGTTCTTTGTAGGTGTCACTCTCAAGGGCTTTAGGCTTTTGTTGTGCGTGAACTGAAGTGCGCTTCACGTTGTTTCTATCCGGTATTAGAAACAGTTTATTCCATCTTAAATTTGATCATTTATTTACATTTTAGGATACCCGAGGTTGGATTAGGAACGTTGTTTGAAATGTTTGGACCAAGTTTACAGGTCATTTATTAGATACTTTGTAGTCATGTTGGAACCGGTGTATTTCTGATTCAAACGCTCCAAATAAATGGACATTTTGGGGATATAAAGAAGGAATTTATCGAACAAAACGACCATTCATTGTGTCACTGAGACATTTGAGATTGCAAAAAGAAGATCTTCAAAGGTAAGGCAATTTTCATGTGTTTGTATGCGGGGCGCTGTCCTCAGATTATCGCATGGTGTGCTTTCGCCGTAAAGCCTTTTTGAAATCTGACACAGCGGCTGGATTAACAAGAAGGTAAGCTTTATTTTGATGTATTACACTTATATTTTCGTGAATGTTGAATACTGATGTTTCTGTAGTTTGAATTTGGCGCGCTGCAATTTCACTGGATGTTGTCAAATCAATCCCGCTAACGGGATTCAAGCAGGATTCGCGCTTAAGGGATCCCAAAGAGGTTATCTACACTCAGTGTATATTATCCATGTCCTTGTTCAGCCACAACTCCGAGAAACATAGGATATTACAGTTCTTCAGGTCCCATTGATAGGACAGTCTCAAACGGAGCTTGTCCAGTTTGTTCTCCAGTAATTGTATGTTCGCCAATAGAACGGAGGATAGAGGTGTTTTATGTACTCGCTGACGTAGTTTCTTCAGGGTGCCCGCACATCAGCCTCTCTTCTTTTCCGAGTCTTGTGGATCAGGGCCCGGTCCAGGGTGAGCACTATGTACTGTGCCTATGACTCGTTGAAGTAGAAATCTTCATCCAAATTGAGGTTAGTGATCGCTGGTCTGATGGAAACATTACGTACAAATTACGTAAATGCTATTTTTCTGAATACGTCACAGCCGTTCCTCTCCTGGCCTACCCTCTATTCCCTGTCATCAGGCCACAGCCACCACACTCCTGTCCCTAACCTCCCACCTCAACCTCCACCACCGCACCCACCTCCCAGAAGGGTTACCCAGCCATTAAAGGAGGGATGTTGCGGTACAGTGGTGGTCTGACACATGGGCTATTGTTTCTGTGGGAATATTGCCAGGCCAATCAATAATATAGCATTGGATGTCACGTATGCTTGTGTGTGTGTGTGTTTATGAACAGAAATGGATCCTCGGTACCACTTTATTGAGAGCACAGAGTTTGAGATCTGGAATGTGACAAGGAGAGACACCGGGGTCTACACTGTACCAACGAGGTGGGGTCTGACAATATCACCATCACTCTGGACGTACAGTGTAAGTCTGACCCACTGGCATTGAATCTGGTCTGTCTACTCACCTCAACACTGTGTTAGCCCACTGAGCTCAAGTCTAGGCATTAGCTCAGGGACTGAACACAAGTCTTCAGGACTCAGGCAAGGTTTCTCAGTTCTCACGCGAGTGTGGTTCATCAAGCCACTTACATTACATGTCAGTGTTGTACACCCAATACAACCCCAATCCTGTCACAACCTTGAACCAACTGACCGATTCTCCATCTCCATCCCACTGCCTCCACTCTTAATGATGTAATAATAGCAGGTCTGAATGTTCCAGTAAAACCTACAGTGCAGAACAAGCCTAATGGACAGACAGCACAGCGCTGTCCTGATCCGATGGATCCTGACAGTTGAAGGTATCCATAATATATAGAGGATTGTAATAGCTTTAATGGGTGGCGCTGTAGCCCACTTAACAATGTTGTTCCTGGTTAAAATGAATGTGGTGTGTGAGAAGGCCGTAAGTGTCTCTGGTGATTCCATCAGTGTGCTGTGTGTATGAACACAGACAGGGGCGTTGGGGCACTAATGCTACTACTGTTATAAGTAGATGGTACCCACAGGAAGAGAAGAACACACAGCCAGGTGGAAAGGGATTACACTGCAGTATGTTGGTGGAGTCATAGTGCTGCCGTATCCAGGACATAGTGACTAACTGAAGGAGGAATGGAAGGAGGGAAAGTGGGCCATGATGACTGCACGCTCCCTGCCTCTGTCTCGCTCAAAGATAAGGTATAGGACAGGCAGCATGCAACGGAGAACCTCCAGCGTGACGTGGCCCAATTTAGGGACACTGAATTGGGCAGTGGTGTCTGACAGTAGGGGGTTGGGACAGATCCAAAATATACTGGGGTTAAATTGATTGGCAAATATTTAATGTAAAGTGGTCAGAAAGGTCATTAGTTATAGTATGTATAGGGTGTCTGTAGGATCAGTGATGCATAGAATAGAATAGACTAGAATAGAATGGAATATAATACAATAGAATGGAATAGATTAGAATGGAATAAAATACAATATAATTAAAATATTTGCAGAGAGTTGGGAGTTGGTGGGTGGTGAGTGACTGATTGTTCCCTAAGTTCCAAAGTAAAATTTTACTTTCATATTGTTTCTCTCGTCCTACTTTCTTATTGTCTACTCTCCAGATGTCCCTAGTGTGAAGATGGAGGAGGGCCCGGTGTATGTGCACATTGGGGAGACAGCAGACCTGTTTTGTGTAGCAGATGCTAACCCCATCATCAACACTGACATGTTCTCCTGGAAATGGCTGGTGAGAACCACCATATCCCCATCTCATCTCACCTCTCCTTTCTTCTCATTTGATTTCCCTTTATCTGGCCTCCTTTCTTTTCTTTTACCATTTCTTACAGTTTATCACTCCCCCTCTTAAATGCAGAGACGTGCCATATTTCACCGGCTCTAACTATCCTTCCGCCCCACCTCTCCCGGCTCCCGGCTCCACACTCGGCCCAAATCCAGAAAAATAGCTTTCATTACGGAACGTCGACTACAGGGCACATTCATCAACGTACGCTCTCTATCCTGTATCTACTGCTCTCTTTTTCTCTCTTTTACTCTTTTACTCTCTCTTTCTCTTTCTCCGCTCCCCCTGGAGTACCTGTACTGATCTTGCACAGGAGGGGGTGGGGGTGTACGAAGATGTGCATGCTGTCCTCTTGTCTTCCTCTCTCTGTCTTCCTCAGGGCGAGGGGGAGATGGAGGAGATGGGGGAGCAGAGCCAGGATGAGGCCACTGGGCAGCTGACCATCCAAGGGGCGACTCGGGCCAACGCCGGTCGCTACCTGTGCACTGCCAACAACACCATAGTGCCCCCTGCCAGCGTGGCAGTCCAGCTGGTGGTGCGCTGTGGGTCTAACGAGCTCTACCAAGATCTATCAATCATGTCGTGTGAATACATCATGGGTGCAACGGAGTGGAAAAGTGTTGTGGGTGTCTTTGTTTGTGTGGCACCGTTAACTATTTCTATGCACATCTGTATGCATTTGCATGTATTTTATGTTTCTGCCTATCCATTTCTGTTTGTACATGTACAATGTGAACATCTCTGGCTGTGTGTTTGTCCTTTCCTGTGTAGTTAAGCCAGAGCTCCAGAAGGGGGGAGCACCAGAACAGTTGAGGTGGTGTGCCAGGGAGAGGGCATCCCGCGGCTCCACTTATCCTGGGCTTCTCCTGCCTGCCCTATAGCCATATTTTGTGTGTGTGTGTGCGTGCGTGCGTGCGTGCGTGCGTGCGTGCGTGCGTGTGTGTGTGTGTGTACTGCATGTACCAGGAGAAGACAGTTAGGGAGGGCTCATTACACACCAGCACGGTAACCGTGGTGAGCGTGAGTTCAGCGCTGGACTACGCAGTATTCACTTGCACTGCTCGCAACACTCTGGGAGAAGACACTTAACATCCAACTGCTCAGCACCAGTATGTGTGTGTATGTGTGAATGGGTGAAAGGTCAGAGGTTAGGTCAGACATCAGGGCCCAGGGATGTTGTTATGATGTAAAACACGTACTTTCCAGCCAACTGCTAGAGTCCCATTGGTCCTAATTTAGCTACGTCCTCTCATATAATACTGTTGGACGTTTGTGTATGTGCTGTATGTGCTGCCTTGTCCACGTGTGGGAGGACCCTCCAGCTTATAGAGAAAATCTTCAGTCTCTCTCGACAGTAGGAAGAGCAAGTCCTCAGTGTCAGACACCCTTTAGCTATGTCATTTCTATTGATATATCTCTCCTTTATCCCCTGCCTATAGCTCTAATTCCCCTCTCTGTCAGATAATGCTGCAATGCTGCGCTTTCCTTTCTCCGCGCGCACAGGCTGAGTCGCCCTCTAGCTCACTAGCAAGCTTATTCCTACTCCGGCGATGTCAACACGGCCTCTGCTCTCAGCGAGCCCCCCGGCCTCCGTTGGACACATTTAATGTTTACCATAAAAAGTGTGAAATACAATCCAATATCCACTGCTGTTTTTTTCTCTCCCTCCGTTTTTTTTACTGCCTTGAATATTCATAATTAATCTGACGCAGCGATAATAAATGTTATATGCTTCCTTATCATCAGAAGGCCGGGAACGGAAAGAAGGTTGTATTCTCTCTATCCCTGCCCGCGTCGCTGCCGCGGTTTGGATTAAAAAAAGACAGACACAAATAAGACTGACCCCTCTAACCTCGTATCTTATGAGCGGAACTGATAATGGAAATGATTTAGACTGCAAACAGAGCTGCCTGCATGCCTGCAAGCACAGCTTCTCTCTCTCATTCTAGTGCTGAACTCTCTCCTTCTCTTCTGCTCTCTTCCTCTGTCATTCTCTCGTTTATCCTTTCTATCCTCCCATTTCAACTACCCTTCTTTCTACCCCCCCTCTCTTTATCTCACCTTCCATCTCTCTCTCTAACACACAGATCAACCACATCCTCCCTCAGAGTTTCGCATGGTCAGCTTCACCCATGCTTCTGCAACTCTAGAATGGATCCCAGGCTTCGAAGGGGTCTTGGAGCAGAGATTCCTTGTCAGGTGATAGAGCATTGACTACAGTTTGACCGAACATGATGTGTCAAATATTGTGATCTCTTCTTTTCATTCATATGCAACCAGCACATCCTTGATAGGCATATTAGGAACAGGTCTGGATCAAGGGTCAATTCCATTTCACTCCTCTCAGGTTAGAGCCCATCCCTGTACTGACTAAGATACTGTTGATTAACAGGTACCGTTGGGCTGACTCTGTGAGTTTCCTCTACGTGGATGTGTTCCCTCCGAGAGCAAACATCTTCATTGTGACAGGCCTATCCCCCGCCACTACATACAACTTTTCTGTCAACGCACTCAACTCCATGGGAGAGAGCGGCTACGCAGACAACAACTCAGTACTCACCATCACCACCGAGGGTCAGTCTAGAGCAAGTTCACAACATGACTTCTGGGTCCTAGCTAGGAGAGGGACAATGGTCGGACATTTGATGGTTTGGACTCCTGCCCAGCTGGTATTGAGATCAGGTTTTATCTCTAATGACACCCTATGCCCCATTTTGTAGAACAGAAATAATCTTGGCACTATATGGGGAATAGGATGTCATTTGACATTTGACCCAGGTTTATTTTGCAGTGTTAGAACAGCATTGATTTTTTCCCCTGTCTTCCATGGTTATTCTAACCAGAGTGGGAAGGAGCAGTCCAGGAAGAGGATCCCTTAGGGGAGGGCAAGTTAATTTTATTTTTGTTTGGACTGTGGAAAATGGCTATTTGCAAAGCAGCTAGCTTCATTTGGCTAAATCATGTTTGCTCTTTGAATAATGGTACTGTAGTTATGGCAGCCGTGGTCATAAATGCTACCATCTTTCCTTGTGTTAGTCTTCTATCAATGAAGGAAGTGAGAGACTATTATTATCCTTTAATACGTTTGACTCAATATGCAATAAATGTATTTACCACAAAAGAGTCAAAACTCAGAGTGAAGTTCAATTGTTTAATACCAAAGACGCAAAAGCTGTAATAGGCGCCTGTCAAACGGTGCAGCCGTATACGTGTCTTTCGAGTGGCGCAGCACTCTTATATCCAAGCAAAGCTCCCCACCCATACAATGATATATCAGTAGTTTTACACTCACATCACACAGCACTTTCCACTGAGCCTTTCACCCTGATTAGGTCTTCTGCTAACCATGACCAAGGAGTTTCAATCATCTCAACCACTGCTGGCACAACTTCCTCTTATCTTGTTGCTGTTTAGGCCATTGAGAATATCTGTGGTTTCCAGTGACCGGAGCCCTAACAGACAGTTACCTAAAACTACACACTCCCTAATATCAACTAATCCTTTTTCTCTACTTTTACTATCACCTTACAATATAAAAACATCCCCAGAGACGTAAGGCCTCGTTCTTCTCCCCCTTAATCACACAAAAGCTATTAAATCACACAAACCACAATTATTTACAATCAAACAACCTGTTCCTGGATCTTGCTTCCTATGATGTCATCATGGTGGATCAACTCATTCCTGTTCTTGGTTCTCTTGTAAACCAGAGACGACAGGGTTGTCGCTGTATCAGACTGTGTTCATGGCAGTGGTTGGTGTGGCTCCGCTGCTGGCTCTCAACTGGCTGGGCTGCTTTCTGTGTCTGAGGTGGAAGAAGAGGCGGGGCTAGACAGGTAACCGTGGCAATACCATGGTCAAGGTTGTGTGACTGTTTTCTTCTGCATCTCAGTCTCAGAAACCTCTGCCCAAGTCACCAAAGAGTTGAGCCTGAATCTTAATGCAACTCTCATGTACTGTATTTCTTTCTTTCTCTCTCCCGCAATTTCTCTCTCTGTGTCTTCTTATCTCTTCTCTTCCTCCTTTCCCTCCAAACACACCCATCTGCCCCTCCCTCCGCAACCATCCTCCAAGGCTGTCTCTTTTTCCGTCTATCTTTCCCTTTATCTCATTTGTTTAATTTCTAGTCTCTCTCCCCCTCCCTCTCTCTCTCTCTCTCTCTTGCTCTCTCTCTCCCTCCATCACCCCTCCCTCACTTCCTTTATCTCTCTATCTGTCTCCCTCAGTTTCTGTTCCCTGCAACTGTCAGGTCGCCTATCTCATATACCTCTCATCTCACTCTCCTCTCCACCCTTCGTCCTCACCTACCATCCACTTCTCTATTTCTTCATCCATCGTTCTCTGTCAGACCTCTTTTACTTCTTCAGTAGTGCCCCTATCCCATTTCTAATCCCCACTCATTCATCCTTCACCCTCTCTCTCTCACCCTCACTTTCTCTCTCTCTCTCTCTCTCTCTCGCTTACTCTCCCTCCCTCCCTCTCTTCTCCAGAGAGTAAAGGCAGTGTTTCAGATGGGAAGAAGAGTGAAGGAGATGGGTGAGTCATCATCTTAGTCTGTCTTTGTGTGTCCAGGCTAATCAGCACCCAATCCAGTCCAGTGGGTACAGACAAATGACTATATGTCTAATCCCCTCTCAGAGGCCTAAACCCTGCCCTACTGACAGACCACACCCAGGACCCACAACAGCAAAACTACAGGACCCTGTGACGGACAAAAGTCTCCCATTTTGTATGATGTAATGTAGCAACAAAAGAGTAAAGCAGACGCTCGTGTCAGTCTAAATTTGAAATTAGGGGGCAAAGCAACAGTGCAAATACAGGTGTCACATCCAAAAATACTTCAAATGCCATACGCCACATTGCATTGACAGTGCTATGCTCTTGTGCACTGTACTGTAGTGTACATGTCTTTGTATCTAGCTATTTTCTCCCTGAGGATGAAGAAAGAGTGACATACGAGTTGTGGGTGGGTGATGAGATAGAGGATGTTGATTGGATGATGTTGATATGCTTTAATTTAAAAATGGGAAAATAAATAAATAAAAGATTGAGATAGGAGGATGTGGGTGGGTGCTTAGGGAGTTGGGATGTGATACTGTGTTTTCTAATAAAATAAAATAAATAATGTAGGTTAGATGATTTGTTCTGTCTGTCATATCCAGGTCCACTGTGTTCTCTGCCAGCGGCTCCACCAGGTACGAGGTCAGAGAGCTGGTGAACCCTGCGGTCCAGCGCACCCTCCTCATCGACAGCAGATCAGAACCAGACAGCAGCGTCTATGGGAGCTATGCTGGGGTAAGAGGAGAGGGGGGAGGAGGTGGGGAGAGGCTGGGGGAGGAAAGAGAGGGGGAAAAGGGGGATACTTAGTAAGTTGCACAACTGAGAAGAGGGAGTAAGGAGAGGAACGAGAGAGAAAGGGGGATGACAGAGGGGGAGATAGTAGAGAGAGTGAAAAACACAGTAAGGTAGAGTGGTGGATGAATTGGAGAGAAGAGGAAGTTGACAAAATAAAGAAACAGAGGGAGGGGCTTAGAGAGGAATAGGAGAAGAATAAAGTGAGAAAACAGGAGGGGTGAGAGGTAGGAGGATGCTAGCAGACAGAGGTGGAGAGGTGAACAGAAGAGGATGATTAAGGAAGAGGGAGATCGGTCAGAAGAGAGGAAGTGGAGGAGTCAGGCATACGAGGGAAACAGAGGAGAGAAAAACTAATAAACACCTTTGGCTCTTCTCAGAGTAGGAAAGGGAGATCGATAGCCCACAATTAGCATTCAAAATACACTTCGATCCTGGTGAAATTGCACATTGTAGAAGGCCAACAAGGCTTTGAACCCTGCAGAAAAATGTTAAGTAGAATATAACAACACCGTCAGAAAGAGACTATCAGAATAAGCTCTAATGCAAGAAAATTCTCCTCAGAGATGTTAGCTAACCTTGAGTTATAAAGCAATACATCTAGTCTAGGCTACAAAATATACTGTTTGTCAGGTATCTCTCTACAGAGTCACCATGTACAGTACAGCATCTGTCTCTGTTTTTCACCTATGGTCTTTGTCCTCCCAGGAGAGCTCCCACTACTACTACCCCACCAGTGACTACTGCCCCTCTCTCTACCCCCACCCCGAGGGAGCACAAGGGCAAGGTGAGAGAAATCAAAATACTACCTATGAATAATACATCACAAGAGTAAAGACAGAGACATTTCTCTGTTTAACTTATCTCTTTGGCTCTCCCTTTTTCAAGATGGCCGCCACTACCCACTGGAGGCCATAGGCCATGAGTATGAGGAGTTGAGAGACTGGGGCATGTATCAGGACATGCTGGGGTTGTCTCTCCCACTGCCTCCTTCCCAGTTTGACCCCAGGTTACCAGAGCAGAGGCGAGAGTGGAGACCACCACCACCCAGTTACCCTCAGGACAGCACAACCCCACTGGGATAAAGTAGTAGTTATTGATCCCTGAGGGGTGATGACCCTTATAGTTTCACATATTGGACTAGATGTGTTTTATCACCTTGGGTTTTTCCAAATAACATAGAGATTGGATGGGAAGTTTCGCATCAAAATTATTTAAAATTAGGATTTGGCCTAAAGTGCTATATAGTACTGTCATGTCTCTCACCTTCTTGACACAGCTTTCTTCTCCAACAGGGAAGTGAGAGGGGCATGACTGCCCTGCAGCAGCCAATCAAAAGGAAGAATCCGGTGGATGAGCGACGCCCAGAGAGAAGCGACTATGATTTACCTTTTGAGCTCAGAGGACAGTTAGTTTAGGAAGCTTAGGCCTTGATTCCAGAATGTGGACAATACCTCAGACTCAAATAGAAACACTTAGTGCTGTGCTGGTATTGAGTACTATATGAATAGGAAGCCTTCCAACTGTTACTACCAAAAGGTACAGTATTTACAGTAGGTGATATTGTGGGACAGTCAATCAATACAAATCAGGCCTACCAACGATCCAAAGACATAAAATGTAAAAGATGAAGCAACAAAACATGCAGAGTTTTTATTACAGATTTTTTAGTAACAGTTGATTATACTCTACTGTACAAATAAAATTGATAATCTAGGCCTAGGCCTAATTGATACACAATTCCAACATGCCTCCACTGTTTTATACAGATACATGTCAAATCCAAAATATTTCTCCAACAAGAGCCTTTACTGGAAATGTCACTCCAGCAAGATGAGAGATGAAGAGGCAAAGTCAGAGAAGATGACAGGAAACTTAAATCAAGTTTTCAGTCATGTAGGGCCACAGGTTTCCCTCCCTCCTCTCCAGACCATCTTCCTACCGCAATGCCCCACTTCCCTCTCCTCCTCTCTCCCACCCTCCTCCCTCCCACTTCCCTCTCCTCCTCTCTCCCAACCTCCTCCCTCCCACTTCCCTCTCCTCCTCTCTCCCACCCTCCTCCCTCCCACCACTCTTCTCTCCCACCCTCCTCCCTCCCACCACTCTTCTCTTCCACCCTCCTCCCACCCACCGCTCTTCTCTCCCACCCTCCTCCCTCCCACCCTCCTCCCGCCCACTTCCCTTTAACCCAGTCAGTACTACATCCTACAGAGCCTGCACTCAGACAGGCAGACAGGTAGACAGTGACACAGACACTCAAGGTAGACAGTCAGACATCCCCTGGCACTTTTGGGCCATATGTGAAGCAGGACTCGCAGTGTCGCCCAAGCGGAAACCATCTCCATGCACCTGCTCGCCACGGGCACCTTGCCCTTTTGAACAATCTGCCTGTCTGTGACACACGTCCTTCACAGCAGCAGATGAAGCCTGGGATTATTACAACACATGATCACTGCCCAAGCCTCCTCCATCTCCCTCCCCCTTTCCCTCCCTCTCCCCCCAACCTCCTCCCCCCTCCTCTGAAACAAAGAGACACTGAGTCCTCCCGGTGCGCCCTTCCAGTCCTGGGGTGAGCCTTTGAAGGTTGGGGATGAAGGCAGTAATTGAGCATGGTAATGTGTTGTGAAGGTAAAACCACCACACTGTATCTACATGCTGAATCCCTCCTGCTAATCCTGTTGTCTTTCACATTTCAGTTTCAACTCATCATTCTAGAGAGAGAACATGCAGGCGGTTAGTCCTACTGTGCTATGAGAAAGAGAGAGAGAGAGAGGAAGGGAGGAAGGCAGAGAGAGAGGTTAAGCGAGTGGAGAGCGAGAGAGAGTATGAGAGATAGATGTAATTTAAGATCTAGGTAGAAAGTCTATCCTCAGATAGCCCTCTAACTTGGTATTATTGTAATTTAAGATCTATGTAGAAAGTCTACCCTCAGATTGCCCTCTAACTTGGTATTATTGTAATTTAAGATCTATGTAGAAAGTCTACCCTCAGATTGCCCTCTATCTTGGTTTTATTGTAATTTAAGATCTATGTAGAAAGTCTACCCTCAGATAATGGGCGGAAATCCCAGGAGGGACGGGGGGGACACGAGCTCCCCATCCTGGGAAAAATATAATTTGTCCCCCCCAATATATCACTGGAAACATAACTGTAATTTCAATAATAGTAATAATATGCAATGAAAGCACTTGTGTTGATTATAGACACTTAACCTGTTGGGGATGGGGGCGCTGTTTAGACTATTTATGCTAATTTGGCTAATTTTTTAAACGGCTTCCCACAAAATCCTTGATCGTACAATATGCATATTATTATTATTATTGGATAGAAAACAGTCTATAGTTTCTATAGGAGTTGAAATTTTGTCTCTAAGTGGAACAGAGCCCATTCTACAGCAATTTCCCTGACATGGAGTCAGATTTGAGAAATGTTGGCCACTCTTCTGAAGTCAGTTATAAGGGCACTGTCGTTGCTATGACTATACGGACACTTCTTACGTCTTCCCCTGGATGCCTTTACGTGATGACGATTCCAACGGGGTCGATTGCGCGTTCACAGGCCCTACAAATGAAAAAACCCTGAAGCTAGTCATTCTTTGGGAGCTGCGTCATGAGCCTAGAGGACACCGGCGCGCACCTGTTCCAAGCGTTAGTTTAGCCTGTTATATTTCTCCGGTCATCTTTTCACTCGTTATAGGAGTTAAAAACATCATAAGGTAGTTAATTTAAAGCGTTTTATAGCAATTTATATCCGTTTAGTGCGATTTTGGGACATTTATTTTTGCAACGATGTGAAAAGTTGGGCACGCTTTTCAGTTCATCCCGAACGCAGTTGACATTTCCACATGGCAAGAGGACAGCTTTCCACCAAAAGACGATTTCTCCCAAGAAAGGATCCTTTGCCCAAGATACTGATGGAAGAACAGCTCAAGGTAGGACATTTTTATTATGATAAATCGTGTTTCTGTCGAAACATTTTAGTGGCTTAGGACGCCATGTTTTTTGACGTAGCTTCGCTTGGCGCAAACTGTATTGAAAAGTAAGGATAAATTAAAAAATGTAATAACGCAATTGTATTAAGAATTAAATTGTCTATCAATCCCTGTCCACCCTATATTTTTTAGTCACGTTTATGAGTATTTATGTATAAGAGTAGATCACTGTCTAAGTGGCGCAAGGACTTTTTCTTTACCAGCTTGTCTACATTTCACATTGTCTAACCATGATTTTGGTGGCTAAATATAAACATTTTCGATCAAACTGTATATGCATGTTGTAATGTGATGTTACAGGAGTGTCATCGGAAGAATTCTGAGAAGGTTAGTGAAAAAATTAATATCTTTTGGCGATGTTGACTTTTATCGCTCACTTTGGCTAGAATCAATGCTGGGCTGCTAATTGCTATGTGCTAAGCTAATATAACGATTTATTGTGTTTTCGCTGTAAGACACTTAGAAAATCTGAAATATTGTCTGTATTCACAGGATCTGTGTCTTTCGATTCGTGTATGCTGTGTATTTTTACGAAATGTTTGATGATTAGTAGTTAGGTAAACACGTTGCTCATTGTAATTATTCTAGTCCATTTGTGATGGTGGGTGCAATTGTAAACTATGCCATCTACCTGAAATATGCACTTTTTTCTAACAAAACCTATCCCATACCATAAATATGTTATCAGACTGTCATCTAATGAGTTTTTTTGTTGGTTAGGGGCTATAAATATCTTAGTTTAGCCGAATTGGTGATGGCTACTGGTGTTGGTGGACAAATAAAAGATGGTGGATTATGCTAATGTGTTTTTAGGTAATAGATGTACATCTTTACATATTGTGTCTTCCCTGTAAAACATTTTAAAAATCGGAAATGTTGACTGGATTCACAAGATCTGTGTCTTTCATTAGCTGTATTGGACTTTAATGTGTGAAAGTTAAATATTTAAAAAAAATATTTTTTTTGAATTTCGCGGCACTGGTTTTTCAGTGGGGGGGGGGGGGGGGGGGGTGTGCCGCTAGCGCCACGCTGATCCTAGACAGGTTAATAGCGCGTTTTTAAGTTTCAAAAGATTGCGATCCCCGCCCTTTGCTTCACAAGGGTTTGATCCACTGCCAGTGGCACATGATGCAGGTACACATAAAACATCGCTATGGTGCGATTGACTGGATTAACCTCACGTTAGTTACATGCATTGGGTGCCTTTCAGACCGTAGTCACGAACCCCGGTACCTTGCCAGCTAAGGAACACTACATTGCATTGCTAGCCTGATGAGGACAAGGGGTGCTGTTGTCACTTTTTCTGGAAAACGTGTCCTTTTTAAACGGCTTCCTACTCAATTCTTGCTCGTACAATATGCATATTATTATTATTATTGGATAGAAAACACTCTCTAGTTTCTATAACCGTTGGAATTATGTCTCTGAGTGAAACAGAACTCATTCTACAGCACTTTCCCTGACATGGAGTGAGATTTCAGAAATCTTGGCCCCTGTTCCCAAGTCAGTTGTAAAGTCCCTGTAAATGCTATGAGGATACAAACACTGCCTACCTCTTCCTATAGATGTCAGTAAGGGGTGACGCTTTGAATGGAGTCTATTGCGCAATCAGGGCCTGTATAAAACACCAATGACCGGAAGTAGCTTTCTTTTCGTCTCTGTGCCTTACGCACGATGGTCGTCGGACTTGCCTCCTTCCAAGCTGTTGTTTAGCCAGTAATATTTCTCCGGTCATGTTTTTACTCGTTATAGGTGTTAAAAACATAATAAGGTAGTTCATTTGAACCGTTTTATAGGAATTTATATCCGTTTAGGGCGATTTTATGGCATTTCTGTGTGATGCACTTTGAGGAGCTGGACACTTTTCGAGTGCATGGTGAATGTTAGTGGCCATTGACGGGACTAGAGGACATCTTTCGACCAAAAGACGATTAGACCGGAGAAAGGATTCATTGCCCAAGATTCTGATGGAAGAACAGCTCATAGTAAGAACAATTTATGATGATAAATCGTGTTTCTGTCAAAAAATGTTAAACGCTTATGCCGCCATTTTGTTTGGTGTAGCTTCGTTTGGCGCAACATGTATTGAAAAGTAAGGATAATTTAAAAAATGTAATTCAGCGATTGCATTAAGAACTAAATTGTCTATCAATCGCTGTCCACCCTGTATTTTTTTGTCAAGTTTATGAGTATTTATGTATAAGACTAGATCACTGTCTAATATGGCGCCCGACATTTTCTGACCAGCTCGGCTACTTTTCTCATTGTATAACCACGATTTTGGTGGCTAAATATCCACATTTTCGAACAAACTCTATATGTATGTTGTAATATGATGTTACAGGAGTGTCATCTGAAGAATTCTGAGGTTAGTGAAAAAATTAATACATTTTGGTGGTGATAATGCTATTGCTCTTTTTGCTGTGAATCAATGCTGGGGTAATGTTTGCACATGTGCTATGCTAATATAACGATTTATTGTGTTTTCGCTGTAAGACACTTAGAAAATCTGAAATATTGTCTGGATTCACAGGATCTGTGTCTTTCAATTAGTGTACGCTGTGTATTTTTAAGAAATGTTTTATGATTAGTAATTAGGTAATACACGTTGCTCTCTGTATTTATTCTAGTCGAGTTGTGATGGTGGGTGCAATTGTAAACTGTGATTTATACCTGAAATATGCACATTTTTCTAACAAAACCTATCCTATACCATAAATATGTTATCAGACTGTCATCTGATGAGGTTTTTTCTTGGTTAGTGGCTATCAATATTTTATTTGGCCGAATTGGTGATAGCTAGTGGTGTTGGTGGACAAAGAAAAAATGGTGTCTTTTGCTAAGGTGGTTAGCTAATAGATTTACATATTGTGTCTTCCCTGTAAAACATTTTAAAAATCGGACATGTTGGCTGGATTCACACGATCTGTATCTTTCATTAGCTGTATTGGACTTGTTAATGTGTGAAAGTTAAATATTTAAAAAATATATATTTTTTGAATTTCGCGCTCTGCCTTTTCAGTGGAATGTGGGACCGTCCCAGACAGGCTAGCTTCTCTCATTGACTCAAATTCAAATAGCTGCAAACACTGGTTGATGTTACTGTAGCTACCTAGCAATCAGCTAACCGCTAGCTAATATAAAGAGTGACCTGTAATTTAATGAAAAAATTAAAATGAAGACTGGTGACAGTTATAAATGTGTATTGTATTGAGTGGTAGAAGTAAAGAAATGTCTAATATATCCTTTATTTGAACTACTTACTGGAGGTCAGCCACCAACGACAGACACTGTCATTCCCACAGTACCTGTCAAGCGCACCATAGCGATGTTTTATGTTGGCAGGGTTCACACACACTATAGCTGAAATTGCAGAGCTAGCGAGCAAACTAAAGCAAACATTAACTATCAAGCTAGCTAGTACCTATTCCATTTATGTGTCGTCAGTTTATTCCAAGATCAGCATGCAGCTGTAGTGCTTCGAAGTCCCTGTGATAAGGTTAGCGATAAACTGAAGTTCAACTGAAAAGAACTACACTCTCTTCTACCATTGTCTTAAATATCTTTAATGGTCTCGTTGCAAAAAGCTAAATTGTCGCTAGGAGACTTTGAAGCACCTGTGTGCCAATCTTGGAGTAAACTGACGATAGCAAAGATTATATAGCAAACACCACAGAAACGGAATTGGTGCTCGCTAGATCTGCAAATTCAGCTATTGTTGGAAGCCAGCCAATATAAAACATACTATATTAAAATGACAAAAGGTTGCAGCATACGTTGTGTAAATGGTGAACTCATACAGCTGTCAACCCTTGTCACTGCAATACGTTTCACATTTGCTAGCTGACTAGCTAGCTACCTTATAGATAGAAGCACATCTAGAATGATATAAGATGATAGAAGCCCATCTCCTACTTTAAATATCCTGCATACTGTGTGTGTGTATGTGTGTGTGTGTAGCCAGCCAGGTAGAAAAATGGCGGACATCAGTATTTTTCAGTACACCAAAACGCAAAGTAAGAACCCAGGTAGCCTAATATCTCAAAGACGAGTTGATAAAATGTTCATAAGAAAGAA
The DNA here is from genome assembly GCF_029448725.1 of Salvelinus fontinalis. NCBI lineage: Eukaryota > Metazoa > Chordata > Actinopteri > Salmoniformes > Salmonidae > Salvelinus > Salvelinus fontinalis. Next base: position 13,140,304 of record NC_074702.1, read on the forward strand.
GTGAAATGCTAATGGAAATGTTTCACAATGATGTCATTAGGCAGAGCAGGCAACAGATGGCACACAGACAGCAGAGCTGGGGACAGATGGGCAGAGACAGGGAGTGGAGTCTCAGGTAAGTTTGTTGAGTCTTTTTTGGCAACATTATGAAAGGTTCTTTCTTTTTTTGACTTGTAAAATGGGGACATAATTGGAAAATGCCATGGATTCCCCCACTCTCAAATTAAACTGGTGACTGAACTAAGATTTATTTAAGGCAATGCTATTGCTGTTGTGATGAATTGTGTAGTTTGGGAACCGGTAGTTATGAGTATGGCAAACACCTTATTTATTTTCTAGGAGACAGACTGTGAGTCAGTGAGGTTGGTGAAAGGGAAAGAGCCAGGGTGAGAGACCTCAGAGGACAGTGTCACAGCCACGGCAGGACCAGGTGTCAACCTTGACGCCAGCTGCACCAGTATAGGGGACAGTGGCACAGCATTGTCCAGTTACCTCAGTGATGGTAAAAAACCATATCAGCCACACCCACAATTTATAGAACCACAAACTCTTGCCAACAGAGTGTTGACGTTTCAAGAGAGATGGTTTCGCGATTTCCCCTGGCTACATTATAATCCATCAATAAAAGGAGTGTTGGGTTTTCACTGTAGCCAAGGGTTTTCAAGCCAGCCATCTTTTGGCCAAAGAGCTGATGCTGCCTTCATAAGTGCAGGATTTAGGAACTGGAGAAAAGCCATTGAAAAATTCACAGCACATCAAAACTGCCAAACCCACCGCCACTTTGTAACTGTAACAGCACACCAGCTAAATCTAATCAGTGCCCAGTTATCCAGCACGTGGGGTAAACAGCAGAAATGACAAAAGCTACCTTGCACTGTATGAGAAAGCAACAACATTGATTGAATCCATTGAGACACACTCAAAACGATTTGCTGGCAAAGCAGTGGATCACTATAGGGCAGATTTTTTAAAAGTGTTGGATGGTGTGGAGGTTCAGTTTGGCGAACGTTTTGACCAGGACAGTCTAAACGTCCTGCAAAAGTTGGAAAGAGCGCTTCTCACGGGGAGTTGGATAAGTCTCTAGATCAGTACCCTGATTCATAGATTCTCATAGATTCTCTTTCAGTGCAGTTGCCTCTCTTTTGCAACAAATACCCCTGTAGCAGCAGTGGAGAGGCAGCAGAGGTCCTCAGGAGGCTTCCAGTGGAGGTGCGGGGGTTGGTTGACCAAGTTGAGGTGCTGATCAGAATTTTGTCTGAAATGTACATAAAGACAGGCTGGACAGTCTCGAGGGAAAATATCTGCCAGCAATTTGTTGGATCCATTGAAACCCGCAAACATATGTTCGGTTCTTTTGTTCAGTAGTGTGTATAACAGTGGTTCTCAACCATTTTTGGGTACTGGATGTCTTGTTTTGCACACTTTGTACAAAATAATAAAATGCAGTATTACAGGATATTTCTTAACGTAGCTCTTTATTAGCTAGCTATAACTGGCATGTTCACGTATCGCCAACCAGGATCAAACTGACCATGACCTAACCATTTGGGTGGTCTTAACCAATCATAGCACAGTATGATATGGCAGTAAAATGCATCCAATTATAATTCAGTATGTTTACACATATGAATATTACATCCCCCCTTTTTTTATTTTAAAACAAAAGAAAAATGTTTACATATTCTAAGAGTTTCTTTTGAAAACATGCTCTGCAGGTTGAACTCAAGGTAAGTAACCATTTATATTGCATACTACACCAACTGAATCAACATAGACTCTGAAACAATGATCCAACATACTGTTACTTTTCGAACAAGGGATTCTCAGCAACTCAGCTTTCACAGTAGAAATACATCTTAACATTTCAAACAAATACAATACCAAAGCATTTCAAGTGAACTTTCAATAACAAGTTTACAGTCTGGAACTCTTTTAGGGCAGCGATCCGCCTACACCCTTTGACATTTCACAGGTCTAGGACAGCTCTGGGCTTGACCTCTCTTCCTGACCTTGTGCGATATAATGCTGAGCATGCTTCTGTGTCAGTCAACAGCTCTTGTGGTGTTGCAGGTAAGTATGGTGTATGTTGTGCTGTGTATGTGTGTGTTTAGTCCATCACATTCTCTTTCAGGGGAACAGTTCATCTCATCAGTGTGTTGTTCTTTTGTGTTCAGTAGGTGACGACGATTGCGGCGGTACACCGCTCCTTCTGCGGTGCGGATGTGATATGAACGTTCAGTGTCAGCTGGCTGGATGACGACTGCTGGCTTCCAGAGGCCATGCTCCTGGATTCTATCTGACTCTCCGTCGATCAGTGGTGGCAGTGGTCTAGCTAACCTGTCGTAGTATCGCTTTTGTTGTTGTCTCTGTGCACGTTTTTCATGCATTTCCTTGTAGCTGACGACCTCAGGTTGCAGCTGCTGGTTGGTGCTGGGAAGGATTGAGCAAAGTCTGCGGCTCCTCAACAGCTGGGCTGGTGATTTGAAGTTGTCAACTGGAGTGTTGCGGTATTCAAGGAGACTGAGGTAGGGGTCTCTCTTGTCTGCTTTTGCTTTATCCATGAGTTATTTAGCAATCTGCACAGATTTTTCAGCAAGACCATTACTTTGAGGGTAATGTGGGCTTGTGGTGACATGTATGAACTCCCACGCTTTTGTGAAGGATTCAAACTCATTTGATTTGTAACAGGGCCCATTGTCAGATATTAAGTTCTCTACAATGCCATGCCTGGCAAAGGCTGCTTTCAGCTTGTGTATCACAGCTGCAGATGTGGTGCTGTGAAGCTTGTCGAGTTCGAAGTATCTGCTGTAGTAGTCCACTGTTACGATGTAGTCCTCGTTGTTCCAGGTGAACAGATCGGTTGCCACGACCTGCCAGGGTCGGTCTGGGATACAGTGAGGTAACATTGGCTCTTTGGTATTTGAGGGGCGTCGTTCAAGACATATGGCGCATTTACCAACAATGTCCTCTATTTGTTTGCACATTCCGGGCCAAAACAAAATGTCCCGTGCTCTCTGTTTGCACTTTTCCATGCCCATGTGTCCAGCATAGATCTTTGTCAAGATCTCTTCTCTGAGACTGGGAGGAATAATGATTTTCTCTCCTTTGAAGTTCATCACGATGGTTCCAGAATTCTGAGACGCTCTGAGGGCATTTTCTCCTCTCCTCAGGCCATCCATCCTGTATGACTTTCCTCAGCTGTGCGAGTTGTGAGTCCTTTTCTGTTTCTGCTTGGATCTCCTTCAGTTTTGTGTCTCTAACTGGTAAGTTGCTGTACACAGTGTGCACTTGCATTTCCATGCCTTCACTGAGGCTGCTGTCCTTATAGGTAAGAAACTTCCTGGAGAGCATGTCTGCGACAGGGATGTCTTTGCCTGGACGGTGAGTGATTGTAAAGTTGTATTTTTGTAGTTGAAGGATCATTCTCTGTAGCCTTGGCGGGGCTGCGGCTAGTGGTTTCCTCATAATTGACTCAAGGGGCTTGTGGTCGGATTCCACAATGACTTGTCGTCCATATATGTACTGATGGAAACGTTTACATCCGACCAGAATGGCGTAGAGCTCCTTTTCGATTTGAGCATAGTTGATTTCACAGTCTGTGAGAGATTTGGAAGCGTAGCCGATGGGCTTTCTTTCTTGCAGTAGCACTGCACCTAGTCCATACTTCGACGCGTCCACTTGGAGTCTGAGCTCTTTGTCGGGGTCGTAGTAGGCAAGGATTGGTCCTGGTTCTCTCGTGATCAAGTCTTTCACATTCTGGAAAGCAATGTTGTGTTGCTTGTCCCAGAGAAACTCACTGGACTGCTTTAGCAGTTGACGCAGGGGTGCATTAGCATTGGAGAGGCTGGGTGCGAACTTGGCTAAGTAGTTGACCATGCCAAGCACTGTTTCCAGCTCTGCACGGTTCTTTGGTGGCTCTATTTCTTTTATGGCTAAGATCTTCTGTGGATCTGGCTTGATTCCAGTCGCTGTAAGAAGATGTCCGAAGTAGCTGACCTCTGTAGCGCCGACTGTGCTCTTCTCGGGGTTGAGCCGGACTCCTCTCTCGCGGGACCTTTGCAGCATCGCGTGGAGGTTTCGGTCGTGCTGCTCTTTGGTTCGACCATAGACAAGGATGTCGTCCACAATTGCCACAACTCCATCGAGGCCTTCGTACACTTCGTCGATCTTTCGCTGAAACTCGTCTTGGGCTGAGATAATCCCAAAAGGCAGGCGAAGGAACCTGTAGCGTCCAAACGGTGTGTTGAATGTTGTGAGCTTAGATGACTCTTCTGTGAGCTTGATAGCCCAGTAGCCTGATCTAGCGTCCATGACACTGAAGTAGTGTGCTCCCGCTAGCTTGTGTGTGATGCCATCTAGCATCGGTAAAGGATAATGGGGGCGTTTGATAGCCTTGTTCAAGTCTCTTGGGTCGAGACATACTCGGAGCTTGCCTGTGCGTGGTTTCTCCACCACCACTAACGTATTTACCCAGTCAGTCAGTTCTGTAACCTTGGTGACTATGTCAGATTCCTCCATGCTCTCCAACTCTTTCTTCAGACGGGCACGGAGAGCAAGGGGAATCTTTCTCGGTGGGTAGACCACAGGGGTTGCGTCTGGGTCAAGGTGAATGGTACATTCTCCTGGGAATAATCCTATTCCTGTAAAAACATCAGCAAACTCCTCCAGTACATTGTCTGTCTCTACTGGTGCTGTCACTGATAAAACTAGCTTGATGAGGTCCATGTCTAAACATGGTTTAAGATCTAGCACTGCAGGTGCTCTAGTGTCAACAACATAAAAGTCCAACATCATGTCACTTTCCTTGCATTTCCATTTGAAAGTGCATGTGCCTTTTACTGAGAGCTGTTCACCACCATAACCAGTCAGTCTGCGTGTGGTGGGCTGTAGCTCACACTCAGATGTCAAGCTGCGGTACTTATTCAGAGGAATGTTTACTTGTGCACCAGTGTCTAGTTTGAACTTTAGCTTTGTGCCTTGTATTCCTATCTCAATGTCAGCAAAGGCTTGCTCTGTCTCTGATATTTGACTTTTCTGTGTCACTGAATCAGTAAATAGTTCATTAGCATATGACTATGATTGACTTTCATCTTCACTCACTGTGTGTACTGTTTTTCCACGGTAAGCTCTGCACACTTTTGCAAAGTGATTATATTTTCCACATTTAGTACACTGTTTGCCTTTAGCTGGGCAATTTCCTTGTTCGCTATGCACTTTGTATCCACAATATCCACATGTTTTGGGGCGTTTTGAGTCTGTGTCGCTCTGTTTTGGAGTTATGTCTCTCTACGTTCTAAAACGCGCTCTCTGTGCACCGGAGGTGTGCTTGATGTCTGCCTGACTGCGTGCACTGCGTGTTCACGTGATGCGCTCGTGCTGCCGCGCTAAATGGTTTTCATCTGAGCCTGTCCTAGCTCGTGAGATCGGGCTATGTCAATAGCTTTGTCCAGCGTTACCTCAGACCCAACATTCAAAAGTTCTCTCTCACTCGCGGTGAGTGTATTCCAAATACAATACGGTCCCTGACCATCTCATCCTTGTTTGCATGATCACAGTCTTTCACAAGGAGACGCAGCTCTGTCACAAACTGTTCAAAAGACTCGCTAGCTCCCTGTACTTTCTCATGGAATTTGTACCTAGCGAATATCGTATTGGTCTTCGGCACAGCATATGCTTCAAAACGATCGTAGTATGTTTTCAGTACCTTTGATTCCGCCTCGGTAAGTGTCCATGTGTTGTAAATATCTCTCCCTTTTTCACCGATCCAGAGGAGCAGGTAGCTGCACTTTCCCTCTTCTCCTCTTTCCTTCAGAGGACCCGTGAACATTAGCTCCACATGCTGTTTGTACTTACGCCATGCATCGGGTAAGTTTGTAGACTCCCAGTCCATTCGAGGTGAAGGAACTCCAGAAAAAGCCATATTTTAAGACCTTTTACTCTGACACCACACTTTGTACAAAATAATAAAATGCAGTATTACAGGATATTTCTTAACGTAGCTCTTTATTAGCTAGCTATAACTGGCATGTTCCTGTATCGCCAACCAGGATCAAACTGACCATGACCTAACCATTTGGGTGGTCTTAACCAATCATAGCACAGTATGATATGGTGGTAAAATGCATCCAATTATAATTCAGTATGTTTACACATATGGAACCCCTGCATATTTTGAGGTAAGGCAGGCAAGGTTTTGAGCGGCCCTCAAGGACCTCCACCCCCTCTATATTATATGTAAAGTTACTGCAATCCTTGTGCTGCTGAATACCTTCATTACACTTTTTATTTCACGGACCCTTTGCAATTACACCAGGGACCCCTAGGGCTCCACGGACCCCTGTTTGAGAACCCCTGGTGTATAGAATGATATTTGTTATTTTGTTTTGTAGTTTTCAGTACATGACAGTACACTTACTAATTATTTATTTTATTTTATTTAAAATTGCATACTTTGTGTGACATACTTGTCCATAGCTGTTGTTTGAAGAGTTGAGACTGACTGAACAATAACTAAGTATTTCTGAAGGATATTTTGTTTGATTTGTTTGAGTTATTCATTGAAGTAGTTCTCTCGCTTTTAGAACTGTACTTATTCTGAGCGTTTTGTTCTTGTAGAGATATTGTAATTGTCACTCCCTGACCTTAGTTATCTTTGTTTTCTTTATTATTTGCTTAGGTCAGGGTGTGACAAGGCTGGTTTGTTTAGTTTTTGTATTGTCTAGGGGTCAGCACTAGTCAGCACTAGTTGTTTATAGCTTCATGTTCGTTTTGTTAGTTTGTTTAAGTGTTCTTCGTTTATTAAAAGAAGAATGTATTCAAATTACGCTGCGCCTTGGTCTCCTCGTTACGACGGACGTGACAGTAATAGACCCAAACCAGTGGCACATATTTAATGACTATTTAAATGAATCAGAAAAAGTTAAATAAAATGGTCAGTTCAGTGCGGAGACCAACTTTGTGATGGTTCTGAATGGAGATTCTTTGAGATGAGATCGCACCATGTTCATTGTATTCATGAAAACTGCACCCATACAGTGTACAGTACCATTACCACCTACTGGCTTTTTTGGTATTGCTGGTTGTAAATACAAATGCCTGCATACATACTGGACTGATAAGGAACACTGCTATAACTAATATTATTAGTATTATAATGATTTAAACATTTGAACAAGTTGGGACAACCCTTCAGTTAACTACTGTACCTATCAATTATCCAGTAGTAGGGATTATGGTTCCTCAATATACATTTAACATATTATAACGTAGGCTATGTGTTACAGCACTACTTTTGGTGTCCCCCTCAGGAATTGCTCTTGAGAAAATTTCATGTAATTGTCCCCTCAAGTTGATATCAGATTTTCGCCCCTGCCTCAGATAGCCCTATTACTTGGTTTTATTGTGCAGATCTGTAGTTAGTTCAAGGTAGTTTAAGTTCATTGCAGGATATTGCTCCCTGGTCTGTACAGATCGAACTGATATGAACATTTTGACAATGTAGCTGGTTAAAAAGACTTGGTGGTGTTGTTCAGGTGAGGGTTCAGATTAGGAATCTGAATCACGCAACATTGTCCTGAGAAAATAGCATCTACACATGCACACACAAGGTTGTGCTTCCTCCTACTTCCCATAATATCTGTGTGTGTGTGTGTGGGGGGGGTGTATGTGCATGCGTGCGCGTGTGTGGGGGGGGTGTATGTGCATGCGTGCGCGTGTGTGGGGGGGGGTGTATGTGCATGCGTGCGGATGTGTGTGTTCCAGGATGTCAAAGAACAACACTACTTCCTCATAGCCCTCTGATAATCGCATAAAACTCACATTGAACACACACTCACATACTTACACACTCAAAAACATACAATATTATACACACAGACACAACCAATCAACACCTTACTTCCTTGTTCTCCCTTCAGCTTGATTTGTCATACAGTCACATGAGTGCACACACACAAACAGACAGACAGAGTCGAAAACGTCATCTTTATTTACTCATTCCAAGGGGGAAAATAGAATAAGCCACTGGTTCTATTTTAATGAGGATCATTCCGCCTTCTTTAAGACCTATTCTATTTCTGGAGGAAGTCTCCCATGAGATCTCAGATATTATTTATTATTGTTGCCAATACAGAGTAGTATTCTCACCAAATTGGCCTGAAAACATAACTGTTGTGAACACAGTTGTGGAAATATTTACAGTTAGGGTCTATTTGAGATCAAGCACGTGACTGATAATGATGAAGTCTGTTCTTCTACAGTCTATTCTACATGAGTTTCCCCCACATTGCCAGGCACCTGCGGTTGTCTCTACCCAGCTACCCAGATATGAAAGAGATTCATCTCAATGATTCACCAGACGGCTGGTGCTGTCTCTCAATTAGGTGTGTTATTTTCCATCATGGACTGTCAAGACACATTTGTCTCATTACTGAAAAATTGTCTTAAGTTCCAGTCAAAGTGACAAGCAGGTATTCAAATGAAAATCTATTCTATCCTGCTGCCGATGCATCATGGAGAAGTGGAGAGGAACTATAATCTGCTAAATTGAAGGTTTGACAGCCTAATACAGGCACGTCAACGTCCATTTCTCTTCTCTCATGTCATGGGCTGTTTGATGTATTATGTGCAGAAGAAGGTCCCAACGGTACGAGTAGGAATGGAAAACAAATTGAGAAATTAATTAGCTTAATGATACGAGATGGTTTTTCCTCTTTATACACCTCTTTTCTATACCCTTTTTCTACACAATAGAATAAAATACACCCGAATAAAAGTGAATACACATTTGTCAATCCCAGGTGGCTAATGAGGTTGCTGAACCAATGCAGTAACACAAACCATACAATTAGTAAAACCTTTCCCTACATGCTGCACCACATTTTCACTTCTTGAACTAAGTAGAGCTGAAATAGAAATGACCCCAGTCCTGCTCTACAAAAAACTGAGAGTACATACAGACATCTTTAGCGCAGTTTCCTGCAGCGGGTTATGTGAGCAAAGAGAATGCAAAGTTAGTTTTAGATTTGGGTGAAACTCTAAAAAAAAATAGAAGAGTTGTCTTATGAAAGGCAGCTTTGAAATAAAAACAGAATAAATGGTTAATATTTGATGAAGGCTGATTTGAATACATGCTAAAGCTGAAGGAGTATGGTGAACCTCTTTATCTATTGATGTTGGCTAATGGCTTTAATGGCATGGCATACACGTTCCTCCCTGTCTGGACCACGTGGTTAATAAAGAACACCAGAATACAATACAACCAGTAATTATAGAATTGCATTTAGAGTACATGGTGACTAAAAGTATTTACATGTTGGGTAGGCTATAACAGCACAGGGCTTTTAAAGATGTGTAACACGCATTGAGGTATGTCTTTTGCCATTTAATAGCCATAGAGGTAATAGAAAAACAATGCTTAACTGACCATCTTTTATTGAATGTAAAGTATTATTTCAATGTCCATATGTTCACCATTTTACAATATGTTGACAGCACTGCATTACTGTAAGCTTGCTGAAGACATCTGTAGAATACAGTAGCCTATGTGCCTGTGATTCTCAGCCATGGTCAGTGGACTTCAGGAAACAGCAGAGTGAGCACCCCCCTATCCACATCAACGGGACAGCAGTGGAGAAGGTGGAAAGTTTTAAGTTCCTCGGCGTACACATCATGGACAAACTGAAATGCTCCACCCACATAGACAGTATAGTGAAGAAGGCGCAACAGCACCCATGTGTATGTGACCAATTTTATTTTATTTTATTTGGATTGTATTCACCTATTTGAAGACTACCTGCTGAAATCTAAAAGAGAAGAAAAGGTTAAGAAAATGTATTATATCCAGTGGTCTGGTGCAGTGTGGCCAGTGGCATGTCTTGTGAGGAGGAGGAGAAGTAGGACGTACAGCATGTTGAGAAGTAAAGAACGTGACTGGATGGGGACAGTCCAAAAGCCACCCCAACTCCTGCAGCGAAGACTGTGTCCTCTGTTTGAGGGCCTGAATTGGCTCCATTGTCCATTGTGACCGGCCTGGACTGGTGTCTCACTGTTGTGTAATATTGTAGTGGCTGGAGAGGCTGTGCTGACAACTCTCCAAGAGCATCGCCCCACTGGGCTATAACTGATGGAACCAATGCTGTTTCTGCATAATTTCAACCCACAAAAATAATGTGATGATGTTGAATCAACATGGGAAACTAATTGCATTTGAAAAAAATTATCATAAACGTAAGGGTATTTTGTATTTTTTTCAACTAACTTTTAACCTAAATCCAATGACACTGTGATATTTATTTGTTGATTTCACTTTGAATTCACGTTAGTTGACAACGTATGTGCCCAGTGGGGCTATTTTCCTTGTTGTGTTTCTCAGTACAGTACTGTGCTTTTCAATGCACTTTCTTACTGGAAGTTCTGCACTAATTGAATCTGTGAAGGACAGTTCCCTTCCCACTAATCTTTGATGATGCTTAAATGTATGAGTACTGTGAGAATTAAGTATTTTTTTAATTTAAACTTTTTGGGTACAAGAGGATGTCAAAAAGAGAGACATACAGACATGGAGATACATTCAAAAAGAGACATGCAGACACACAGACATGGAGAGAGACATTCAAAAAGAGACATGCAGACAAGGAGAGAGACATTAAAAAAGAGACACGCAGAAACACAGACATGGAGAGAGACAAGCAAACACAAACACAATGAGAAAAGAGAGACAGACAGACAAACACCAGCCGTCAGGGTATAAAACAGACAGACAAGAACCACTAACACAGAGACGATTGAGGCAGACTGACAGTGAGAGAGACTAGTCTGGAAGACAGAGAACAAAAAGAAAGTGGGGAGGCCCACGTGTGAGAGCCAGCAAAGAGAAAGAGTGGGTGAGAGAAAAAAAAAGTGCAGTTAGCAAGGAATGGAAGGAGGAAGTCATGAGCAGAAGGGTGTGGTCGACTAATGGTTCTTAATGGTTCCTGACTGACACACAGAGGAAAGGGACCGTGGATGCTGCCCTGGAACGAGCTCTGGAACTACGCGACAACTCAGGATGGACACCAAGGTGAGCTGAATGACTTTTATTTGGGACTCAAAGAGGAGAGGAGGAAGGGAGGGACATTGGTACTCATGAGAAAGGGAGAGAGTATGATATGTGAAGTGAGAGACAGAGAGAGAACGTGTGGCGGATGTTCGAGATTGACAGACGGACAGTCAAACAGCCTAGATACACATAAAGATAAACAGACAATGGGTGAGTGAGTGAGAGAGAGAGATAGCGGCGGCCAGACGGGGTTAGAGGGGTGAGAGAGTCTGGTGGGGAGGCTGGGACAGCCCCAGACGAACAGGCCCTTGCCTTGACATATGCTTCAGAGTGAAATTAGGACTGGCGTGACCCGCTAATCTGAGCTGTCAAGCCTCATGATGCCCACTGATATTTACCTGTCACCGCTTCCCCTGCCCTGAGGACATGCTGCCATCAGAATAAGTCAGGGGAGGCATCTCAGCTAGGTACTAATACAACACCAAAACACTCCTCTGGCTGTCAATCCCTCCCTTCTTCCTTGCCTTCATCCACCTCGCTCTCTGCTCTCCGTCCCTCTAGAACAAATAATCATTGGGTTCCTGGTTGGTTTACTGATGATGTAATTTTTCTGTATACACACTGCTTTTTCTCAGAACTAAAAGGTTGTCAGGGTGATTGAAATTCTCCTCAGAATGAATGTGTTTACTTGTTTGCCTGTTATTTTGTGTACGATTACCATATGGTGCAGATGAAGAGTGATTAGAAAAAGATCTTATAACCCTGTACAGTAGTTGTGTGTCTCAGAGAAAGCTCTGAGTAGCACCTGATTGCTGTAAGTGTTGCTGTTATGACAGATCCTCATTCCGCAACTAGATTTTTAATTGGCGACACTAAGGAGTTCCGAGATATGATTTACAGTGTGATGGCTGAGGGAGCGGCGGTAGCAACAATGTACTAAGGAGCATGTGGGAGGATTCCCGTTATAGCCATGGACTCTATCTCATCTCAACACATGACCTCAACCTTCCAATTCAGCTAAATCAGGGCCATGTGCTGTGTGCTAGGTGATGATATGTGTAAGTATACAGAGATCATGGCATTCAGTTGGAAAAAAAATGGAAACATGGCATCAGTATAATTCCATGGATTAGAAAATGAGAGTGCACTCATCTAGTTTGTATATCGTATTATACATTTCGTTTGAGATTGTCAGCCATCTTCATTGCGTGAAAAATGTGCTTGACTGCACTTAGGTGTGGGGGAGGGAAGTGGTAGAAACAACCGCTATGAGTACAATTTCCTGTGTTTCAAAAGACATGTAGCCTCAGTAACTGACATAAAACCTTTAACACGGCTACTTCCTCTTTATACTGATATTAGTCATGGGCCTACATGAACGCATCCCTTGTTCCACACAGTAGCTCGTAGTGTATGTCTCGTTGTGTAGACTACCATTAGAGAATCATTACAAAACCATTACAGCTACTGTAACGTTAGGAGCTGGTTCTGAAACCTGTTCCTCAGCCCTATAATGGGCAGAGTGTGAGTGTGTTTACGTGCAGCGGGAGCACACAAACAAGCAGGGCGTTAATGAAGGTTGATAGATGTGTGGTTGCCATGTGTCTGTTGTAATCTATTGTCGGTATAACAGATGTGCCTGTGTGGCTGCCTCTAAGTGATCTGTATTCATTGCAGTGTCACCTGTGCTGCTTAAGGGCCTTTGCTTATCTTGCAGATTTCCAGCTGTAGTAGTAGTCAGCTTAATGCTGTATTAATTACAGACCCTGCTGAGACTCTGTACCACAATCAATCTCTCACTCACATCTCTCTCACATCTTTCAGATTCAGCTGAGCTGGATGGCAGTATGTCTGTTTCTCACACTACCAGGTAAGCCATGACAAATAACGATTTCTTTCTCACACATACAGTGGGGAGAACAAGTATTTGATACACTGCCGATTTTGCAGGTTTTCCTACTTACAAAGCATGTAGAGGTCTGTAATTCGTATCATAGGTACACTTCAACTGTGAGAGACGGAATCTAAAACAAAAATCCAGAAAATCACATTGTATGATTTTTAAGTAATTAATTTGCATTTTATTGCATGACATAAGTATTTGATCACCTACCAACCAGTAAGAATTCTGGCTCTCAGACCTGTTCGTTTTTCTTTAAGAAGCCCTCCTGTTCTCCACTCATTACCTGTATTAACTGCACCTGTTTGAACTCGTTGCCTGTATAAAAGACACCTGTCCACACACTCAATCAAACAGACTCCAACCTCTCCACAATGGCCAAGACCAGAGAGCTGTGTAAGGACATCAGGGATAAAATTGTAGACCTGCACAAGGCTGGGATGGGCTACAGGACAATAGGCAAGCAGCTTGATGAGAAGGCAACAACTGTTGACGCAATTATTAGAAAATGGAAGAAGTTCAAGATGACGGTCAATCACCCTCGGTCTGGGGCTCCATGCAAGATCTCACCTTGTGGGGCATCAATGATCATGAGGAAGGTGAGGGATCAGCCCAGAACTACACGGCAGGACCTGGTCAATGAAAGAAAACCATTAGTAACACACTACGCCGTCATGGATTCAAATCCTGCAGCGCACGCAAGGTCCCCTTGCTCAAGCCAGCACATGTCCAGGCCCGTCTGAAGTTTGCCTCTGGATGATCCAGAGGAGGAATGGGCGAAGGTCATGTGGTCTGCTGAGACAAAAATAGAGCTTTTTGGTCTAAACTCCACTCGCCGTGTTTGGAGGAAGAAGAAGGATGAGTACAACCCCAAGAACACCATCCCAACCATGAAGCATGGAGGTGGAAACATCATTCTTTGGGGCTGTTTATCTGCAAAGGGGACAGGACGACTGCACCGTATTGAGGGGAGGATGGATGGGGCCATGTATCGCGAGATCTTGGCCAACAACCTCCTTCCCTCAGTAAGAGCATTGAAGATGGGTCGTGGCTGGGTCTTCTAGCATGACAACGACCCGAAACACACAGCCAGGGCAACTAAGGAGTGGCTCCGTAAGAAGCATCTCAAGGTCCTGGAGTGGCCTAGCCAGTCTCCAGACCTGAACCCAATAGAACATCTTTGGAGGGAGCTGAAAGTCCATATTGCCCAGCGACAGCCCCGAAACCTGAAGGATCTGGAGAATGTCTGTATGGAGGAGTGGGCCAAAATCCCTGCTGCAGTGTGTGCAAACCTGGTCAAGAACTACAGGAAACGTATGATCTCTGTAATTGCAAACAAAGGTTCCTGTACCAAATATTAAGTTCTGCTTTTCTGATGTATCAAATACTTATGTCATGCAATAAAATGCAAATTAATTACTTAAAAATCATACAATGTGATTTTCTGGATTTTTGTTTTAGATTCCGTCTCTCGCAGTTGAAGTGTACCTATGATAAAAATTACAGACCTCTACATGCTTTGTAAGTAGGAAAACCTGCAAAATCGGCAGTGTATCAAATACTTGTTCTCCCCACTGTATACACATGCATGCACCCACGGTCAAACACACTGTTCTCATATAAACATACTGTATACACACTCTCTCCCTTCCTCATCTCAAACTAAAACAGGGTCTTCAACCTTTCCTTACCCTCGGACCCCCGCCCAGGCAAACCGGTGACCCCATCATATGTTAGCAGAACATGAATATTAATGACAAGGACAAGTAACCAACATTTCAAAATGAATAGATTTGGTAGATAGGTTTTCATTATTTTGACCTACACACATTATAACTGGAAAAAGTGTAAACTCTAACATAGCCTATTAGTTAGAAAGGTAACTCCAAACTAGGGCTGTGATGATTATAGAATTTTGTGTAACAATTAAATGTAATGCAAATGGCCACAGTTGTCATATTTGTCATTTTTGTTGAAAAATGTTTTGAGCTTTTATTGCATCATAATGCATGAGTACAACCCCAAGAACACCATCCCAACCATGAAGCATGGAGGTGGAAACATCATTCTTTGGGGCTGTTTATCTGCAAAGGGGACAGGACGACTGCACCGTATTGAGAGCTATGACATACCTAATGAATACAACACAGCTTTGGTAACACCCCTGTCTCAAAAACGAATGATTTTGACCACCTTGAACTTTTGGAAACGAAGCTTCTCCTCCCAACTGTGTCGTTCTGCTCGTACAATTATTATTAACTTCACCCTCTCTATGTATTCATTCTCCTAAAATGAATGTATTAAGATAATTGTGATAACCTCGACTAACCGGTGCCCCCGCAAATTGACTCTGTACTGATACCCCCTGTATATAGTCTCACTATTGTTATTTTACTGCTGCTCTTTAATTACTTGTTACTTTTATTTCTTATTCTTATTCAGATTTTTTTAACTGAATTGTTGGTTAGGGGCTTGTATGTAAGCCTTTCACTGTAAGGTCTACACCTGTTGTATTCGGCGCATGTGACTAATACAATTTGATTTGATTTTGACTTTATTTGATAATTATATAATAGATGTGCCAGTCCCACTCCACATACATGTTGGTTAATAGCAGCTGTTAAGCTGTTTAAAGGTTAGCAATGTGTTGGAAAAAATGTATGACCAAGTCAAAAAAGCTTGCCAGCAGCTAGCATCATTTGCCGCGACTGGTAGTCTTGGGAGCTTTTTCAAAGCCTTTGTCAGATACTCCAATGAGTGTAATTAGCTCAATATTAGGAGTTGAGAAAAACAGACATCGTTTAAAAATAAGACATTCCCCTCATTTCTACTGTAGGTATGTAGCACAACATTTGTTTAGTCTGTTGTTGCTAGAGACATTCATAAAAATATAGACATTTTTGCAGCTCACCTGCTGTACCTCCACAGACCCCTAGGGTCCTAACAGTCCTGAGTCACTCCAATGAATGTATCTGTTTTTTCAGTGACATCTCTCCTCCTCTGAACCACACTGTAAATATCTAAAATGACCTCACAGGGATTCAGCAACAGAACTGATTTCCCTGTTAGGAAATTGATTCAGTTCTAATCACATTTGCTTGTGGGAACCCAGTGGGCCCATAGTGGGCTTGTAGCGATTCATCATGGAGTGGTTAATTGGAAGGTATTGATGGGGAGTGGAGTGTGTACAAAGGCCTGCTTCTCACGTCTCTCAGGGCCAGGACAATCTACCTCTGTGTTGGCCAGAGCAGCCCCTTCATAACAATGCTACACTGCCCACTCACAAGACTATTATTTTCACAGACTTTGAATACATTCACAGCGCTCTATCTACCCAGCTATCAATTCTAGGGAGAGAGAACGTAATGTTACCCTTAATGTTCCTTTAAGCAGCCGCACACAAACCTAAGATCACCATGCTCAACGCCAAGCTCGGCTGGAGTGGTGTAAAGCTCGCCGCCATCTGGATAAGTGGAAACACTTTCTTTAGAGTGATGAATTACGCTTTATCATCTGACTGTCCGACAGACGGATCTGGGTTTGGGGGATGCCAGGAAAACACAACCTGCCCCAATTTATAGTGCCAACTGTAAAGTTTGGGTCAGGATAAATAATGGTCTATCTTTCATGGTTCGGGCTAGGCCCCTTAGTTCCACTGAAGGGAAATCCTAACGCAACAGCATACATTGACACTCTAGATGATTCTGTGTTTGCAACTTTGTGGCAACAGTTTGGGGAATGCCCTTTCCTGTTTAAGCATGAAAATGCTCTCGTGCATAAAGCAAGGTCCATACAGAAATGGTTTGTCGAGATCGGTGTGGAAGAACTTGACTGGCCCGCACAAAGCCCTGACCTCAACTTCATCGAACACCTTTGGGATGAATTTGATCGCCGACTGCGAGCCAGACCTAATCGCCCAACATCAGTGCCCGACCTCACTAATGCTCTGGCTGAATGGAAGCAAGTCCCCTCAGCAATATTCCAACATCTAGTGGAAAGCCTTCCCAGAAGAGCGAAGGCTGTTATAGCAGCAAAGGGGGTACCAACTTCATATTAAGGCCCATGATTTTGGAATAAGATATTCGACGAGCAGGTGTCCACATACTTTTCATGTAGTGAATTTGTGTGAGAGTGGACTAACAAAATTAACGAGGCCCCCCCCGGTCAGTAATTCAACAAAAATTACTACAAGTTTAGATAGCTGGCCGGTAGACTTGCCAATAAATTAATAAAAATTGAAATTGCACCTTGTGTATTCTACTATTTTAACTCTCAATAGTAAGTTGAGAGCCCAACTGAGTTCCTATCATTTACTTTTAAATTCATCCGCGGGCATACACGTTGCCCGTCCCTGCTCTAGGACATGTGCTTATTAGTCCAGTATAGTTAGGCCCTGTCCAGAAGAAACCCTAACCCCTCCTCCTTTGGCACTTATGTAGATAAAACAACTCGATAGGTGTAAGCAATAGGTTGAGTGAACTTTGTAGTAAATCTCAGCTATGTTAAAAGTACACTCAAGAAAAAAACGATTTCATTGATCATAGTAATTCAGGAGTATCATTAAAACAGCTTAACATGCCCCAACAACATTAGACAACTATAAAGAAAGCTCTTAAAATACTGAAATAAGTCAATCAAATCACTGAGATCATAGTACCGTGAACCAAGAGGTTGTAAATTCAAATCCCAGGTGAAGACATGTTGAATAATTATTGTGTAAATGCACATTCACAATGTAATCATCTATTTTAAAGTGTGCAACATGTGTACGTTAAAAACACTATGTTAAAAGCACTGTGTATGTGAATATCCCTAATGTTCACAACAGACAAAGAGCTATAAGTGGTTCACCATTCAGGGCCTTGATTGGCTCGGCAACAGTAACAAGGTGTGTAAGATGTGTAATTACACTTTTTTGGGGGGAGAACACTTCTTAGGGACCATCAGGCGACATCCTGACAACTAATACACAGAAATGTTCCAGCAACGTTTCATTGAAACGTGTCTAGAACATTAATATATTATGTTCTGAGAACATGCAACCATGTTCTGTGTATGTTTGGTGGGACGTTGATGGAAAATTCTCATAACACAGAAAACTGGACACATGAATGTTCTTGCAACGTTACCATGAAACGGGTCTAGAACATTGATATTTTAAATTCTGAGAACATGGTAACCCCCTTCTGGGTAAGTTCTATTTGACATTAAGGGAATGGTTTCTTGGAAACATTCCTTGCACATTACCAGAACAGTCCTATGAAACATTACTTAATGACACTCTTAAGGGAATGTTCTCTAAAGTTGTGGGAACGTTTGTTGTTAGCTGAGTAACTCCCTCCCTTTGTCCCTCCCACTGGCTGTGTGTGGACACATTCTGAACCCTGGCTGCTGCTAGGAATACATTACTCAATTGTTGTGGCGAATAATTGCAGCAGTAGATATGTTTTGTGCTTCCGACTGTCTTGTAATGTGTTGTTTAGGTTTTACCCAACTGCTTTGTTTGTGTAATGCTTGAAAAGTCATTTGTTTTCTGTCAACAGGGTCCCTTGCTCAGAGCCCTACCACCACACACCCCAAAATGACTCTGGTGACGAATGTTACTGCCGCTCCCTCTCCAGCCAGAACTGGTACAGTCCCCTTTGTCATTTCTAGATGTTGTCACATGGGGCAATTTCATATTTCTCTGTAGCTTAACTCAAGAACTTCACTCTTAATAGGACCTTCTTTTAAATCTTTTTCACCAGCAGGATGAATAGAAATCAATGTCTGTATACCATGGCAGCTAGATCACCAATGTTTGTAATTACTTTGTCCCCCTCCTAACTGGCTTTGGTTCAGTAGCTGTAATCAATTTGAGGAATTACTGTGACTTGCGAAAGAAGTCACACTTTAAATAATGTATAACTTATTTTGGACTATTTCATTATTGGAACTTGCGACAGAAGAAATCGTACTTATTATTTGGAACACTACTCCTCTTACACCGTTTAATTAATGGCGGAATAGTAGTTTTACATTTTTCAACAGAACAACGAATTAACATCATAAATACTTCTTACTTTTTGATGAGCTCCCATCAGAATCTTGGGCAAGTTGTCCTTTGTCCAGAGGAATCGTTGCTCGGTTGTAGATTGTCGCCTTCAACTTTGGAATTAGCAGTAAACATTAGCCATGTGGCGAAGACGTGTCCAACTCACTATAACACAGCACTAAGAAATATCCGAAAATCGCAATATACTGATATAAACTGATATAACTCGGTTTAAAATATCAACATTATGATGTCTTTAACACCTATATCGAATAAAATCAGAGCCGGATATATCTAAGGCCTATAACGGGAGCTTTCCAGAACGCCATCCTGAGGTCTGTCTTGCGTCATGGCGAATGTTGAAAAGACTGCACCCCATGTTCCAAGACCATTTATATGGCCTCAGATCTGCCTGGCAACTCCATTCCAATTCTCACTATTTGCTGACATCTAGGGGAAGGCGTATGCAGTGCATCTCGACCAATAGAAGACATGCAAATTAATAAACTGACCCCAGAACAGCCTTCCTGATTTCAGATTTCTCACTTCCTCACAGGAAGTTTGCTCCAACTTGAGTTCTGTTTTACTCACAGATATAATTCAAATGGTTTTAGAAACTAGAGAGTGTTTTCTATCCAATAGTAATAATAATATGCATATTGTACGAGCAAGAATTGAGTACGAGGCAGTTTAATTTGGGAACGAAATTTTTACAAAGTGAAAACAGCACCCCCTATTGAGAAAAGGTTTTAAGCTAGAAACGCCATTCGACCTTTTAAACATGCAGGCCGGTCAGGACCAGTGTGATTGAAACCATTTATACTTTTGAACCTATTAAGCTTCTAATAAACCTCACCCACTTTAATGGGATTACTTCTACATTCTAAAGCTCCCATTGTTAAAGAGCCATTGAACATGTCGATTGGCACGTGTGTTTTTCTGTTGCTAATTTGAAAAACAATATTTCAGTCTTGGCAGTTTGTTCCTCACTGATTCCGCATTTGGTTAATGATTTTGGTCCGCCGTGAGACACGATAGACGCGGAAGCCTATTGAATGAATTTGAGATAACAAAGTTTTTGCCGAGGATGTTTTAGTTGCGCAGTTTTACATGTAACTAAGGCGTTTGGTGCAGTATTCCTCAAGTAAAAACATGTGCGACATGTCTTATGTAAACAAAGTCAGAGCTGCTGGGCAGATCTGTCTCACTGTCTATTACATTGAATAGAGAGCAATCACCACAGCTGCTCAGCCTATGTTAGTGGGAAAATGGACATCATTAACTCAAAACCCACCTTTCATTTACCCGTTGTGACGCATGGAGGTTCTAAACTCTGTCGTAGACGAGACTAACTCTATGACCAAAATGATCCTATTTACACTTTGTAGTCAATTTAACACTATAATAACTCTTTCTGACTCATATCGACACCACAAAGGCCCTTTTCAAAGGGATTTTTAAAGGCAGTGACTCTTTAAAAAATCCCCTTCTGAAGCTGTAACTTTCAACATTCTATTCACTGTAAACAATGTGATTTTTGACACACTTTTGAACCAAATCAGCTACTTTGACCACTTTCCCAACAAGCTAGACAAAAACCTAGAGGGTAAGAAATCTTAAAATATCTTCTACCAATCAAACGATATAGCTATTTTAGTTATGAAATCAACTTACTTTTCCTCTCAACTTTTACAAACAACTGACATTTTGACCACTTTCCCAGCAAATATGACACAAACATAGATGGTATGACATATTGACTTCCGGCGCCGACAGAGATGGCCGCCTCACTTCGCGTTCTTAGGAAACTATGCATTATTTTGTTTTATTAATGTATTATTTCTTACACTGTTACCCCAGGAAATCTTAAGTCTTATTACATACAGCCGGGAGGAACTATTGGATATTAGAGCAACGTCAACTTACCAACATTATGACCAGGAATACAACTTTCCCGAAGCGGATCCTCTGTTTGGTCCACCACCCAGGACAATGGATCGGATCACAGCCGGCAACCCAAAACAACGGAGCCGCAGAAGGGGCAGACGGAGCGGTCTTCTGGTCAGGCTCCGTAGACAGGCATATCAACCACCACTCCCGAGTATACTACTTGCCAATGTCCAGTCTCTTGACAACAAGGTAGACGAAATCCGAGCAAGGGTTGCCTTCCAGAGAGACATCAGAGATTGTAACATTCTCTGTTTCACGGAAACATGGCTCATTACGTTATCAGAGTTGGTACAGCCACCTGGTTTCTTCACGCATCGCGCCGACAGAAACAAACATCTCTCTGGTAGGAAGAAGGGCGGGGATTTTTGCCTTATGATTAACGAGTCGTGGTGTGATCATAACAACATACAGGAACTCAAGTCCTTTTGTTCACCTGACCTAGAATTCCTTACAATCAAATGCCAACCACATTATCTACCAAGAGAATTCTCTTCGATTATAATCACAGTCGTGTATATCCCCCCCAAGCAGACACCTCGACGGCCCTGAAATAACTTGGACTCTATGTAAACTGGAAACCACATATCCTGAGGCTGCATTTATTGTAGCTGGGGATTTTAACATGGCTAATCTGAAAACAAGGCTCCCTAAATTTTATCAGCATATCGAATGCGTGACCCGGGCAGGCAAAATCCTGAATCATTGTTGCATACAAAGGCCTCCCTCGCCCTCCTTTTGGCAAATCTAACCACAACTCCATTTTGTTGCTCCCAGCCTATAGACAGAAACTGAAACAGGAAACCCCCGTGCTCAGGTCTGTCCAACGCTGGTCTGACCAATCTGATTCCACGCTTCAAGATTGCTTCGATCATGTGGACTGGGATATGTTCCGGATAGCATCGAACAACAACATTAATGTATACGTTGATTCGGTGAGCGAGTTTATTAGCAAGCGCATCGGGGATGTTGTACCCACTGCGAATATTAAAACCTTCCCCAACCAGAAACCGTGGCTTGATGGCAGCATTCGCGCAAAACTGAAAGCGCGAACCACTGCTTTTAATCAGGGCAAGGCTACCGGAAACATGACCGAATACCAACAGTGTAGCTTTTCCCTCCGCACAGCAATCAAACAAGCTAAGCGTCAGTATAGAGACAAAGTAGAGTCGCAATTCAACGGCTCAGACACGAGGGGTATGTAGCAGAGACTACAGTCAATCACGGACTACAAAACAAAAACCAACCCCGTCGCAGACCCCGATGTCTTGTTCCTAGAGAAACTAAACAAATTCTTTGCTCGCTTTGAGGACAATACAGTGCCACCGACATGGCCCGCTATCAAAACCTGCGGGCTCTCCTTCACCGCAGCCAACGTGAGTAAAACATTTAAGCGTGTTAACCCTCGCAAGGCTGCCGGCCCAGACGGCATCCCTAGCTGTGTCCTCAGAGCATGCACAGACCAGCTGGCTGGTGTGTTTATGGACATATTCAATCAATCCCTATCCCAGTCTGCTGTTCCCACATGCTTCAAGAGTGCCCCCATTGTTCCTGTTCCCAAGAAAGCTAAGGTAACTGAGCTAAACGACTATCACCCCGTAGCACTCACTTCCTTCATCATAAAGTGCTTTGAGAGACTAGTCAAGGATCATATCACCTCCGCCCTACCTGACACCCTAGACCCACTCCAATTTGCTTACCGCCCCAATAGGTCCACAGACGACACAATCGCAATCACACTGCACACTGCCCTAACCCATCTGGACAAGAGGAATACCTATGTAAGAATGCTGTTCATCAACTACAGCTCAGCATTTAACACCATAGTACCCTCCAAACTCGTCATTAAGCTCGAGACCCTGGGTCTCGACTCCACCCTGTGCAACTGGGTCCTGGACTTTCTGACGGGATGTCCCCAGGTGGTGAGGGTCGGAAACAACATCTCCACCCCGCTGATCCTCAACACTTGGGCCCCAAAAGCTGTTTTACTCATGTTGGCTGCGGTGAAGGAGAGCCCACAGGTTTTGGTAGGGGGCCATGTTCTCAGCCCTCTCCTGTACTCCCTGTTCACCAATGACTACGTGGCCATGCACGCATCCAACTCAATAATCAAGTTTGCAGACGACACTACAGTGGTAGGCTTGATTACCAACAACAACGAACGAGACGGCCTACAGGGAGGAGGTGAGGGCTCTTGGAGTGTGGTGTCACGAAAATAACCTCACACTCAACGTCAACAAAACAAAAGAGATGATCATGGACTTCAGGAAACAGCAGAGGGAGCACCCCCCTATCCACATCGACGGGACAGTAGTGGAGAAGGTGGAAAGTTTGAAGTTCCTCGGTGTACACATCACGGACAAACTGAAATAGTCCACCCACACAGACAGCGTGTTGAAGAAGTCACAACAGCGCCTCTTCAACCTCCGGAGGCTGAATAAATTTGGCTTGTCACCAAAAACACTCAAACTTTTACAGATGCACAATAGAGAGCATCATGTCGGGCTGTATCACCGCGTGGTACGGCAACTGCTCCGCCCACAACCGTAAGGCTCTCCAGAGGGTAGTGAGGTCTGCACAACGCATCACCGGGGGCAAACTACTTGCCCTCCAGGACACCTACACCACCCGATGTCACAGGAAGACCAAACAATTCATCAAGGACAACAACCACCCGAGCCACTGCCTGTTCACCCTGCTATCATCCAGAAGGCGAGGCCAGTTCAGGTGCATCAAAGCTGGAACCGAGAGACTGAAAAACAGCTTCTATCTCAAGACAATCAGTCTGTTAAAAAGCCACTAACATTGAGTGGCTGCTGCCAACATACTGACTCAAATCTCTAACCACTTTAATAATTACAATTTTGAAATAATAAATGCATCACTAGTCACTTTATACAATGCCACTTTATATAATGTTTACATACCCTACATTACTCATCTCATTTGTATATACTGTACTCTATACCATCTACTGCATCTTGCCTACGCCGTTCGGCCATCGCTCATCCATATATCTATATGTACATATTCTTATTCATTCCTTGTTGTTGTGAAATTGTTAGATTACTTGTTAGATATTACTGCATGGTCGGAACTAGAAGCACAAGCATTTCGCTACACTCACATTAACATGTGCTAACCATGTGTATGTGACCAATAA
Source organism: Salvelinus fontinalis (assembly GCF_029448725.1). Lineage (NCBI taxonomy): Eukaryota > Metazoa > Chordata > Actinopteri > Salmoniformes > Salmonidae > Salvelinus > Salvelinus fontinalis. Next base: position 13,164,386 of record NC_074702.1, read on the forward strand.
AATTGGATTTGATTTGATATTCGTCTACTTTTCTGCAATTCAAATCTGATATCAGAACAGAAATATCTTCTACCAATCAAACGATGCAGCTGTTTTAGTAAGAGCATCAAGTACTTTTCCTCTCAACCTTTTGAAAGAACTGCCATTTTGACCACTTTCCCAAGTTAGACAAAAACGTAGAGCGTAGGAAATCTTAGCCTACTTCTCTGCTATTCAAATGTGGAATCAGAATAGAATATATTCTACCAGTCAAACGATATAGCTGTTTTAGTAACAACATTGCCAACTTTCTCCCAACTTTTTAGAAGAACTGCATTTTTGCCCACTTTCCCAACAACTTGGACAAAAACGTAGAGCGTATGAAATCTTCTAGTTCTCTGTTTTTCAAATCTGAAATCAGAACATAAATATATTTTACCAATCAAATCATAGCACTGCGGGAGCAAATAAGACTGATTATGCCACACAGCTCACCCAAACTCAATAAACTAACCCATTATAAGAAACCCCACTGACACAAACCAAACTACAATAGCGACCCCACGTACTGAAGCACCTATGTGAACTGAGCCACAATAACAATCGACCACAATAGTAGAATCGTCAGTTCACCTTCAAAATAAAAGTCTCGCATTGAAACTGATGCAAACGGATACAAATAGTGGATTCATGGCATATTTGGACTAAATAAGGCAAAACAAAGGTTGGAATGTTGTTGTAAATTTTACAAAATACAATCATTTGTTTATTTGACAAGTCACCTACCCAGTCAGCTAATTGTGTGTATTGAACATTCATATTGCACTGTAGAGTCTAACCTAGGGATTGTGCACTCATGAAATGGGGAATCAGCCTACTCAGTGACACCTACAGAATTCTGAACAGTTTACACAAATATTAGAGTCTTGGGTTACCCGTCCTTCTCCTCTGGTAAGTAATTCAGTTAATTGAAAAAAATAAATAAAATAAAAAAATAAAAAATAAAAAGAGTAGGCTATGTGTTTATATTCTAATAGTCGACACGTACAATGCCTTCCACATTTTGTTACATTACAGCCTTATTTTAAAACGGATGAAATAAATAAAAAATACTCAGCAATCTACACACAATACCACATAATGACAAAGCAAAAACAGGTTTATAGAAATGTTTGCAAATTTATAAAGGATAAAAACAGAAATACCTTATTTACATAAGTATTCAGACCCTTTGCTATGAGACTCGAAATTGAGCTCAGGTGCATCCTGTTTCCATTGATCATCCATGAGATGTTTCTACAACTTGATTGGAGTCCATCGTTGGTAAATTCAATTGATTGGACATAATCGGGCCAAGAACCCGATGGTCACTCTGACAGAGCTCCAGAGTTCCTCTGAGGAGATGGGAGAACCTTAAAAAAAGGACAACCATCTCTGCAGCACTACACCAATCAGGCCTTTATGGTAGAGTGGCCAGATGGGAGCCACTCCTCAGTAAAAGGCACATGACAGCTTGCTTGGAGTTTGCCAGACACACCTACAGGACTCTCAGACCATGAGAAACAAGATCCTCTGGTCTGATGAAACCAAGATTGAACTCTTTGGCCTGAATGCCAAGCATCACGTCTGGAGGAAACCTGGCACCATCCCTACGGTGAAGCATGGTGGTGGCAGCATCATGCTGTGGGGATGTTTTTCATTAGCTGGGACTGGTAGATCAGTAAGGATCGAAACAAAGATGAACGGAGCAAAGTACAGAGAGATCCTTGATGAACATTTGCTCCAGAATGCTCAGGACCTTGGACTGTGGCGAAGGTCCTTCCAACAGGACAAGGACTCTAACCACACAGCCAAGATAACACAGGAGTGGCTTCGGGACAAGTCTGTGAATGTCTTTCAGTGGCCCAGCCAGAGCCTGGTCTTGAACCCGATTGAACATATCTGGAGAGGCCTGAAAATAGCTGTGCAGCAACGCTCCCTATCCAACCTGACAGAGCTTGAGAGGATCTGTAGAGAAGAATGGGAGAAACTCCCCAAATACATGTGTGCCAAACTTGTAGTGTAATACCCAAGAAGACTCTATGCTGTAATCGCGGCCAAAGTGCTTCAACAAAGTACTGAGAAAAGGGTCTGAATGCTTATGTAAATGTGATATTTCAGTTGTATATTTTTCATAAATTCGCAAACAGTTAGAAAAACTGTTTTTACTTTGTCATTATGGAGTATTGTGTGTGGATTGACAAGTGGAAAAAACTGTTTAATCCATTTTAGAATAAGGCTGTAACATAACAAAATGTGGAAAAAGTCAAAGGTCTGAATACGTCCTGAATGCATTGTATAGTGTAGAGAATTATTTTACCAACTAAAATGATGTGAAATATATTTTCCACAGCCACAAATGTTGTATTCTCAGCTGTTTGAAGCTGGTGTACAAAACTGAAAGCAAAAACTAAACTTAAACTGGAACCATAGAAATAGTTCACACGGAACTGATTTATCACTTCTTAGACCTGCTTTCAATGAAGAATGACATATCAACAGTGGAAAGAAAAAGTATGAGAACCCTTTGGAATTACCTGGATTTATGCAGAGATTGGTCATAACATTTGATCTGATCTTCATCTATGTCATAACAACAGACAAACAGTCTACTTAAACGAATAACACACAGAAAATGCTACGTTTCATTGTCTTTGTTGAACACACCATGTAAACATTCACAGTGCAGGGTGGGAAAAGTATGTGAACCCTTGGATTTAATAACTGGTTGACTCCTCTTTGGCAGCAATAACCTTTAACCAAATGTTTTCTGTAGTTGAGGATCAGACCTGCACAACGGCCAGGAGGAATTTTGGACCATTCCTCTTTACAAAACTGTTTCAGTTAAGCAATGTTATTGGGATGTCTGGTGTGAACCGCACTCTTGAGGTCATGCCACAGCATCTCAATCGGGTTGAGGTCAGGACTCTGACTGGGCCACTCCAGAATGCGTATTTTCTTCTGTCGAAGCCATTCTGTTGTGATTTACTTCTGTGTTTTTGGTCATTGTCCTGTTGCATCACCCAACTTATTTTGAGCTTCCATTGGAGGACAGATAGCCTTACATTCTCCTGCAAAATGTCTTGATAAACTTGGGAATTCATTTTTCCATTGATGATGGCAAGCTGTCCATGGCCTGAGGCAGCAAAGCAGCCCTAAACCATGATGCTCCCTCCACCATACTTTACAGTTTGGATGAGGTTTTGATGTTGGTGTGCTGTGCCTTTTATTCTCCACACAGAATGCTGTGTGTTCCTTCGAAACAACTCAACTTTAGTTTAATCTGTCCACAGAATATTTTGCCAGTAGCACTGAGGAACATCCAGGTGCTCTTTTGCAAACTTCAGACGTGCAGCAATGTTTTGTTTTGACAGCAATGTCTTCTTCTGAGGTGTTCTCCCATGAACACCATTATTGTTTAGTGTTTTACGTATCGTAGACTCGTCAAAAGAGATGTTAGCATGTTCCAGAGATTTCTGTAAGGCTTTAGCTGAAACTGTAGGATTTTTCTTAGCCTCATTGAGCATTCTGCGCTGTGCTCTTGTAGTCATCTTTGCAGGACGAACACTCTTAAGGAGAGTAGCAACAGTTGAACTTTCTCCATTTATAGACAATTTGTCTTACCGTGGACTGATGAACATTTAGAGATACATTTAGGCTTTTAGAGATACTTTTGTAACCCTTTCCAGCTTTATACAAGTCAACAATTCTTAATCTTAGGTCTTCTGAGATCTCTTTTGTTTGAGGCATGGTTCACATCAGGCAATGCTTCTACTGAATAGCAATAGTTTTTTAAAGGGCAGGGCAACTCTAACCAACATCTCCAATCTCGTCCAGGTTAGCTGTCTCCTGACTCCAATTAGCTTTTGGAGAAGTCATTAGCCGAGTGGTTCGCATACTTTTAAAAACCTATACTGTGAATGTTTAAATTATATATTCAATATAGACAAGAAAAATACAATAATTTGTGTATGACCAATTTATGCAGAAATCCCGGTAATTCCAAAGGGTTCACATAATTTTTCTTTCCACTGTATAACTCACATATCCATGTGAATTTGGTCAGGTCGCCCAAAAAGTTGCATTTTGCTGCTTTAACGTTACTGATTAGAAACTGCGTTTCGAAAAAGGCCATTAATGCAACCTATTATTTATTTGTTCTGCATTCTAGGCCTATACTTGGGATATATTTTTTGTTTAAGCTAAGTCTGCTTGAGAAAGTAAATGATATGATTATGGTCTCTGTTATTCTCTGAACTGTAGGTGCGCCTACACATGCCTCCTGTCCTGTTGAGCTCAACCCTCCCAGAGTAGTGGTGAGATATGGAGACTCAGTCTCAGTCAACTGCACATCATCCACAGACCCCAAGGGGATGGAGTGGGAGGCCACGTTCGGAGGTACAGGTTTGCAAGGAAATGTAACCTTTGTCACCTGGACTGTGAGAAGCCTCATGGACTGGACAATAGAACCTAAATGCTACGTCAATCCACAAAATGGAAGTCAGTGTGCTGAGATTCTCCCTGTCATTCTCTACAGTAAGTTATTTTTCTTATATTTGTGAGTTTTGTCAGTAAAATCCATTATATTTCACTATATGTAACTATTTTGTCTTTAGAGACTCCAGACAACGTGTCTATCTCTCCTCTGAGCCACTCTGGTCCAATGATGGAGGGGAAGGAGTACCAGCTGCAGTGTGACATCCAGAACATCGCTCCTCTACAGAACCTGGTTGTGAGGTGGTACAAAGGGAATGAAACTATAGAGACTCAAAGGTTTAATGACTCCACAAAGGAACCAGTGAATATGTCCTCCACCCTCACCATCACCCACAGAAGATATGAGGGTGAAGTAGAGTACAGATGTGAGGCAGAGCTGGACCTGGGACCAGAGGGACCTAAACCTTCTGCCTTGTCATCAAAACCTCTTAATGTTACTGTTCACTGTAAGTCTTCTGTTTCCTTTTGGGGGTTGGTGGAATAAAGGGACTTGTTAACGGGCTGAGGGACTATTCTATTCCACATACTATCTTCTACCAATCACATTATAGCACTGGGGGAGCACATAAGACTGATTATGCCACACAGCTCACCCCAACCCACTAGACTAACCCACTATAACAACTCCCACAGTCACTAACCAAACTACAATAGTGACTCCACTTACTGTAGCTAACCCATGGCCTACCTACCTAAAATATTCAGAATTACTACTACAATGTACTGTTACTAGTACTTCTGGTCCACTTACTACTACCACCTAGTCTCCCACTAAAGGCTACTATAGCTATTTATAAGACAGTCACTGCCTCTACTATACCAGCCTCAATTTATCAACACTAACAAACTTCTAAACTTTTTCCACTAGATGCAAAATAATAGCCTACAACTTTTATAATTCCTTATGACTAAAAGTAGTAGTCTGACTGTAGTTATTTATGATGAAATATGCACTTTTGACTGTTTCACTACTTCCCATTTAACATTTAAATGCCTCAATTTAAAGGATGTACCACTTATTTCTAACTTGTTGTAGTTATTTGGAAGCTATGTTTTGTGCTTCCGACTGTCTTGTAATGTGTTGTTTAGGTTTTACCCAACTGCTTTGTTTGTGTAATGCTTGAAAAGTCATTTGTTTTCTGTCAACAGGGCCCCTTGCTCAGAGCCCTACCACCACACACCCCAATCGATCGGCGAAAGTGACTCCCTCTCCAGACAGAACTGGTACAGTCCTCTTTGTCATTTCTAGATGATTTCACATGGGGCTATTTCATATTTCACTGTGTCTTTCCACCTGTCACAACTCACTGTTAATCTCAGAACTTCACTCTTAATAGGACCTTCTTTTAAATCTTTTTCACCAGCAGGATGAATGGAAATCAATGTCTGTATACCATGGCAGCTAGATCACCAATGTTTGTAATTACTTTGTCCCCCTCCTAACTGGCTTTGGTTCAGTAGCTGTAATCAATTTGAGGAATTACTGTGACTTGCGAAAGAAGTCACACTTTAAATAATGTATAACTTATTTTGGACTATTTCATTATTGGAACTTGCGACAGAAGAAATCATACTTATTATTTGGAACACTACTCCTCTTACACCGTTTAAGCTAGAAACGCCATTCAACCTTTTAGACATGCAGGCCGGTCAGGACCAGTGTGATTGAAACCATTTATACTTTTGAACCTATTAAGCTTCTAATAAACCTCACCCACTTTAATGGGATTTCTTCTACATTTTAAAGCTCCCATTGTTAAGGAGCCACTGCACATTTCGTTTGGCACGTGTTTTTCTGTTTCTCATTAGAAAAAACTGATTTCAGTCTTGGCGGTGTGTTTGGTTAATGATTTTTGTCCCCCATGAGACACTATAGATGCCTGTTTCCCTTCTTCAAAGTTCTAAGAATGAATCTAAGATAACTCAAGAAATAGGAAATAACTTTGAAGTCTTTGCAGAGGATGTTTTAGTTGCGCAATTTTACATCTAATTAAGGTGTTTGGTGCAGTATTTCTCAAGTAAAAAAATGTGCGACATGTCTTATGTAAACAAAGTCAGAGCTGCCGGGAAGATCTGTCTCACTGTCTATTACATTGAATAGAGAGCAATCACCACAGCTGCTCAGCCTATGTTAGTGGGCAAAAGGACATCAACTCAAAACAACTTTTATTTACCCGTTGTGACGCACAGATGTTCCAAACTCCGTTGTAGACGAGATGGACTTCATGACCAAAACTATCCTATTTACACTAGCATAACTGTTTCTGACTCATATCGACACCACACAGGCCATTTTCAAGGGGATTTCTAAAGGCAGTGACTCTTTAAAAACGACCATTCTAAAGCTGTGACTTCTAACATTCTATTCACTGTGAACAATGTGATTCTGACACAAATTAGCTACTTTGACCACTTCCTCAACAAGCTAAACAAACTTAGAGGGTATGAACTCTTAGTCTACTTCTCTCCTATTTCAATCTGATATCAGAACAGAAATATCTTTTACCAATCAAACGATACAGCTGTTTTCGTAATCAAATCAACTACTTTTCTTCTCAACTTTTACGAACAACTGAAATGTTGACCATTTTCCCAGCAAGTAAGACACAAATGTAGAGGGTATGACTTATTGGTCATCAAAACCTCTACATTTTACTGTTTACTGAAAGTCTTGTTTCCTTTTGGCTTGGTGGACTAAATTGACCTTTTAACGGGCTGAGGGTCTATTCCTTTCCACATACTATCTTCTACCAATCAGATTATAGCACTGGGGGAGCACATAAGACTGATTATGCCACACAGCTCACCCCAACTCCCCACAGTCATTAACCAAACTACAATAGTGACTCCACTTACTGTAGCTAACCCATGGCTTACCTACCTAAAACATTCTGAATTACTACTACAATGTACTGCTACTAGTACTTCTGGTCCACTTACTACTACCACCTAGTCTCCCACTAAAGGCTACTATAGCTATTTATAAGACAGTCACTGCCTCTACTATACCAGCCTCAATTTATCAACACTAACAAACTTCTTCCTCTAGATGCAAAATAATAGCCTACAACTTGTATAATTCCTTATGACTAAAAGTGTAGTAGTCTGACTGTAGTTATTCATTATGATGTACTTTTGACATTTCACTACTTCACTTAAGTAAACATTTTAAATACCACAATTTAAAGGATGTATCACTTATTTTGACTTGTAGTTATATGGAACACCACTCCTCTTACACAGTTTAAAATAGAAATTCCTGTCACGTCCGTCATTTAATGAGTGGACCAAAGCGCAGCGTGAGTAGATTTCCACATTTATTGAGATGAAACTTCAAACAACAAATAAATACACAAACATGCAGTTCGTAGCGCACATAGCACTAGACAAAACAATATCCCACAACACAGGTGGGAAAAGGACCACACTAAGTATGATCCCCAATTAGAGGCAACGATCATCAGCTGCCTCCAATTGGGAACCATACTCACACCAACATTGAAAATAAAACCTAGAAAACCCCCTAGTCACGCCCTGACCTAAAACACCATAGAGAACCCCGAGGGCTCTCTATGGTCAGGGCGTGACAATGCCATTCCATCTGGATTAAGTTTCTTTCATAAAACATTAACTTCAACTATTTGACTTTTTGTCCTCCTAAAACAACTTTATCCACTGTAATGAGATTTTTTCAACATTCTAAAGCTCCCATTGTTGAAAATGACTTCCAACATTATATTCACTGTAAACAATGTAGCTTTTGACACAAGTCAGCTACTTTCCCAACAACTTAGACAAAACCGCAGAGGCTATAAAATCTTAGTCTATTTCTCTGCTGTATAAATCTGAAATCAGAACTTCTACCAATCAAAATTTGCTAAAGTTACCTGATGCGAGCTAACTAGTCAACCCAGAAAGAAACGCAAAACAAACAATAATATATTTAAAAAGTGGTCATTACTTTAGTGTCAATTTCAATCAGGCACTGACGTCATCTACCTAAAAAACACAGATATCCATCCAATTGACCAGTGAGTCGTAACGGTTTTTCTCCTCCTCTTCGTCTGAAGAGGAGGAGTAGGGATCAGACCAAAATGCAGCGGGTTGTGAAGACATAATGAATATTTATTAACAGAACGACGAAACACGAAAACTCTTTAACAAACTACAAAACAAATAAACGACGTAGACTGACCTAAAACAGGAGAACTTACAAATACACGAAGAACGCACGAACAGGTACAGACTACAAACCAACGCTACAGTCCCGTGTGGTACGAACATACCTACAGACACGGAAGACAATCACCCACAAACAAACAGTGAGAACAGCCTACCTTAATATGGTTCTCAATCAGAGGAAACGTCAAACACCTGCCTCTAATTGAGAACCATATCAGGCAACACATTAACCCAACATAGAAACACAACACATAGAATGCCCACCCAGCTCACGTCCTGACCAAAAAACAAAGGATTAACACAATAACTAGGGTCAGAACGTGACATGAGTATTATCAAGCTGTGAGCTTTTTCATGCTGTGATGTCACAATCACAGCCAATCACAAGTTTAAAAATGTGCTCACAATAATCATTGAATGTGAGCTATGTCACGCTGTGGGCATTTTTACATGACACCCCATACTCCAGTAATAAGGTTGATATAGCAGTCTATCAAAGTCATCAGACCTGATATTTTAATATATTTAACTTTGACTATATTTCACTGCTTCACTTAATGAAAACCTTTCAAACTTCTTCAACTACCACACAAATCATTTTAAAGAGCTGAAGCAAGTCACACAATTGTATTTCATATAAAATTACTAAAATTACAGTTCAAATTGTGTGGTCTTGCCACAGACCAAGGCCACACTTCTAACTCAATGTCATCCTCTCTGCTTTTCTCCTCAGCTCACACAAACAAGTCAACAACACCCACGGCTAAGTCCTTAACCACCACAGGTAAATAACAAACCTCTTATTCCCTCCTTGATATATAGGAATTACCTGTTCCCTGAAAAATAAACACTCCTATTGGTAGTCCCTGAAACGCACTGCAACAGAGCTATAGTGAATGGATGCTTTGCTATCAAGAAAATCCCATAACCAGGTCTGTCTTTCACGTCAAGGGTGCATGCAATTTAAAATCAAATTAGCTCTGTAATTAGCAAATGTTACATTCCCCTTTCTCGTTAAGATAGACAGACAGTGGATTTTACAGCACCTGACAGGGACACCACTGATACGTTTTAAAAAGTGTAATTAGACTGACCCGATTTCCTATGAGAGTTGTGCCATTTAAATATGCAGAAATTCTATAAAAAAAGGAGTGGAACATAAAAGGAATGCACCTGGAATTTAATGAGATGTAATTATGTACAGGTCCATATGACAGAGATAAGGACTCAAAATGTTGACAGAGAAAATGTTCTTTTTTTTTATCTCTCGCTCTCTCTCTCTCTGTCCATAGTGACACCATCTCCAACCACCTCTGAAAATACCTCTGTCGTTTCTCCTGTTGCCTGGGGTAACAAAGACATTTCCTAGCCTAACTTTGCCTTAAATCTGGAGGGGTTTTCTGAGTTTTGTTATTGTTATCTCACAGCAAATTTGACAGTATCACAATTTCCCGTCTCCCAAACAAAACCCTTGGAGGAGTTGGGAAACAGAAACAGAGCACCTCAGCTCACTTTCTCTAACTTGTCCTCAGATTAATGCTTGATTGTGGCTGATGTAAGAGATAAGAAGTGTGTCCCGCTGTGCAGGCTTACATAAGCGTTGAGATGTGGCTTCAACAATACATCAACTGGACCAGACCGCTCTGTTGTCATCTCATTGTGTTGTTGTTCTCATGTGACCCACCTCTCTCTTTTTTGCAGGAATATAGGCTACACCTCTTATTCTCTAAAAACATACAATGCAAGTACTGTCTTTAAAACAACTAAGTGATATTGTATTTTTCTTTGATCACAGACGCAAAGTGGGATGAACCATTCAGTTATGGTAAGAGGATCTGACTTTTTCCAAAGTTAACAAATACAATGATTAACCAAGCAGCTAAAATCCACTTATCAACACCACAATGCCTTCAAACATGGGTTACAATCACATGGTAATAGACTCATCTATGTGTCACTGTGTCTATGCTCAGACTACTACTTCCTCCGTGTTGTTGGTCTGTCTATGGCTGCAGCGCTCTTCATCCTGGGTATTATGGTCATTAGCTGTGAGTAGAAAACATTTACCCTCCGTGTCTTTTTTTTGTCGTATTCACGCTGTTAATACTGTACTGTCATCATAAAAACAGCTATTTCTATCCCTTTTATTGTCTTCCTCTCTCTCTCATTCTCTATCACACAGGTGGTAAAGTATGCCGGATGCCTAGGTGTCATGTGGGCACAGGGAAGTGAGTAGTCCTCTATAGCCACTTATATCAATGTGACACGCACTCAGTATACACCCAACCACACATGTCACCTTCAGCTTCACATCCTACAACTGACAAAACTGTGGCAACGCTTTTGTGGCTGTGACCTCATTATGGAACACAGGTCCAATCATGCAACAGTATTTGTAATGGAAATGTTCCAGTGAAGTGACTGACTATAAAGGGACAAGGTAAAAAGCCAAGTGGACCAGCAGGGTTGCAATGGTTAGGGATATCATTCTGTGTTGGTATTGAATGCCACTGTATTCTATCTATACCATGAGTGAGGATCTGTGCGCCTAAACTAGTTTATGTAGATACAGTACTGTGAACATGGATAAATCACTGTATAGAGTAAGTGTTTAAAGTCAGACTGACATCAGTCATAATCACTGAATGGACTGCTGACTTAGATCCTATTGTTGACAAATGGCTTAAAGCATTGTTTGGCTGTAATCGATTGGTTCGTCAGCCATGTACAGTTCTGTAAAAAAAAAAAAAAGTGCATTGTTTGATGAATTGATGTTAGAATAATCAATGTTTGATTCATTTAAATTTGATTATCTGACCTGAGATGACTTGACCCTGGATACTGTAAATGGACATTTCATTAATTGATGTCATGTGTGTTTTTTCCCAGGTCGTACCAAGTGGCCAGAGAGTAGTGAGGGGACAAACGTGTTACTGAGTGGCCTCAAGACACCAAAAGAGTTCATCAGAGGGACATGGAGAAACTACACTGATACAACAGACATTATCGACCATGTGCGTGTGTATGTTTGAGTTTGAGTTTATTTTATTTTTACAGGGACAGTGCACATTATGTGTGTGTGAAAACGTTGTTGGACAAAACTCTGTCTCTCATTTCAGAGATAAGAACGTGAGATGTGTTTCATGTGCCTTTCCCACAGACTACAAGTGAGACTCACTCAACATTCTGAAATGACCCCTCCCTCACTCTTCTAAAGACTTACCTGTGGTTTTGAATGCAAGTTTTATTATACTTTGACACTCATGTTTCTATGTATATTTTCAAATGCTTACAAAATGTTACAGAATACATACTGTAGATGTTACGTAGCTCAGAGGCGCCCCCAAGAGCACTGGAAGAGGTACTGATCCTTTTTTCTCTCTGATATTCCAGAGAAAGCAATTTCATGCCTAGCTTTTCACAGATCATTGTGCAGATTTTATCTGTAGATTTGTCACCAACTTGGATGATATTTTCTCTAATAAATCACATACATGTCCTGTTCATGGTCTCATTTCCACAGATATTATGGAGGTCCATCATGCCTCTGACAGCCTCATCTAACCGAACAGTCCCTCTGGTTCCGGGTAGGGAATTGCCAATACTACATGCCACAGGGACAATGCAGACATAGGTGTCTGAGAGGCTTCCCTGTTCTACCTTTAAAGGGAAAATTTACTCAAACTATATTTGGGTATTGTTTTCCATTAATGCACTGTTAATACATTTCCAAAATGTTTTACATGTCAGCAGTCAAGATATTTGACTTTGAAGAAGCATAGTGTCACTGGCCACATCATGATTGTTCTTATAACAGAACAGAAAGGTGGAGAGAATTTTTAAAAACTCCAGAATAAACTATGGAAAAATGAGTCACACTGACAGGTGAAGAATAGGGACATTATTTCCCTGTTACTCTTTGTTAAATATTACTTCCATTACCGAATCCAACTTTGAAATGAAAATGAATTGCGAGTCTGGCTGGATAATGACAAGATGAGTCATGTTTGATATTAGGTGTGTTTCCACCTCTATGGAACAGCCTGCTCAACTCTAGCCAAGCTGTTCTTATGAACATTTTTAAAACCACTACCTCAGAAACGGCCGAGCCTCATACAAGCCAGTGAATAAAATGGTTCTAAAAAACATTCCACTATCTGTTAATCTTCAAAATACCCCTAAAGCGATCAGGATGTAAAAATAAAACCTGTTTGCTTCCCTTTCCTGTATTGTATAACTCACAAAGAAAACAGATGGTCAGTAGTTCCAGCATGTTCTTTACTCAGAAAACAGACTGACAAAATGTTTTAGTAGAAAGTTATTTTAAGCTTCTTAGGTGGCTTTTCATTGTAGAATTAAAAATTTAAACGAGCAAAACTCTGGATTATGCCACATAGTGTACCAGCTCTGCGTCCATATGGCATATTGTGAAGCATTCACGCCGAGACAAAGCATAGCAGAACACATTTAATGTAAAAATAGTCATAATCCATGATATAGAAGAGCCATATACAGAACATGAGTAATGCTAGTCCAAATTGAATGATTGGAGAATGTGTGGGCTGTGGAAACCTACAGTACAAGTAGAACAGCAAGATTACACTTTTAGTTCAGGTCTCGTTATTCTAAAACACACTCAGATTCATAGACATAGGAATAGATGAGCTATAGAGTATTGTAGAAACACTTCGCTACTGTACGTTACAAACAGATAATGATCCTGAGCAAACAGAATGTACAGGGTTTATCAGCATTGATTATGAGTACTGATGAAGACGTGTGCTTAAAAATCAAGACTAAATTATCATTTGAATATTGACTTCACAATAGGACATCTCATAAAAACACAATATAATAATACACAAAAGCTAAAATATTTTTTAGTTGTCCACATTTGCATTACGTATTGCTGTGCAAAGGACGCATCATCCCTGAAATGCATCAAGCTCATCACACAGAATCTGCTGGTTGATACGTTTTCCTATTTTCATCAAAAGACAGTATGCACAATCCTGAAACATTGTTGTAAAAATTACAAATCTAAACCCTAAGCAGATTCAGTTTTTTTGGAGAGGGGGTGGTGTAAGGACTTTTGTGTAATAGGTAAGGGCTCTTGGAGAGCCATGTCTGACAGTGTCAGGGATTGGCTGAACTCAGTAATGCTTTCTCTTGACAATTTTTTTGAAAAAGATTAGATGAAAAATTGGCCTTGAGAAACTTTTGCACAGCTGAAAAAGCCCATGGAGCTCTTTTGCAAATACAATATTTTTTCCAATATTTGAACATTTCATACCCTTTTCAACGTAAGGCCTGGAAGAAATAAATGAAGGACAATCAGTTTTGATGCATTCACAATAGCAATGCAACAGATGAAGTGGCTTTGAAGGAGCATAATGCCATGGAGATGTGCGAGTGTAGCTGAATGTACAGAGCGTTACACACGTCAAACCAATTATTTTAGGATTTTTGCACTTTGTTTGGTTCATGGCTTATTCAACATGCTTGCTTGAATGGTTCTTAGATGTACTTTGTATCGCAAACAAGAAAAACTCTTCTATGCAAACCTCATCGTATAGTGAGACTAGTCGCTGACTCGTAACCACAACGTCAACTTTGTAGGTGAAGGGAATTTCTACGGGTATTTCTGAGTAGGGGAAAAAGGCTTTCTTGAATGTGACTGTGGTCAGTAAACAAACAGAAAGTGAAAGTTGTTTTGTTCTTTTACTGTATGTCAAATGATTCTCCTTTTGAAATGCTGTCAGAGCTGGACTACATCTCCGGCTTACTGGGCTAGTTGTGATGCTTCAATCAAACCCCACATACACAATCTCCCCAAACACAAACACCTGCAGAGTGCAGACACACACATACCACACTGTATGCGTTTAGAATCTGTTTACTAATTGAATTTCGTCAACTTAAACAGATTGGGACAATTCTGATTTGAGTGAACCAGAGAACACAAAATGAGATGGAGGCACTAATAACACACAGGTGTTTCTGTACAGCCTGGAACCCAGCCAAGCCCATCCCCAGCTGATGACATCACAGCGGTAAGGTTGAGTGGAGAAAGACAGTGCGCACGCTGTTTTGACAGACCCAGTGATTTCAACACTACTTGATCTTGGGTGTAATTCGCACACACTCACAACAACCCTTGTCCCCTCATGATAACGTGACAAATGAATAGCCCTGTCATGCCGAAGCACATCGTGTCCAACTCCCCCTCTCCTCTGACCCCTGCCCAAAAACATCCTTTCTCTGTAATGCAGAGTAAGAAATAAGCCAGCCAGCACCTCGGCCCTAAATCTTTTGTTCACGGGGCACGATTGATTTCCATTTAAATGAAAAGAGAGCCAGGGAGCGATGGTGGAGTGGCCTTATACTCAGTATGAATGAAACATGGGCATCGTGGGTATTTCCCCACTCACATCCCACTCTACCTACCCCAACACTTTGTTTTATCCTCTCAATTTCTCCCCACCATACCCCCGTCCCAGCACTATAAACCATTAAAATCAGGCATTCCTCAGCCATCCAAGAGCTATTTACAATCAGTGATGTGGTTGACGTTTTGAAAGGAAGCATTTCAAAAAGAAAAAGAGAAGGGGGGGTGTTGAAAAGAAAACATCATCATTCACAAAGGTTGATTAATTCCATCTCAGACCTCTGGCTTTTTCCACCCATTTCTTTTCCTTTTTTCCCTTCATAGGTTGAGAAGACGGGAGAACAAGCTTTATCTTTCAACTGTATTGGCTGTTGTCACTAATAGGCCAAGGACAGGATATGTCACAGAACTGAATGGGGAAATTTAGTGAGGACTGGGCTGGTTTAGGGTGGGTTAAACTAGATTTTCTCATTCAAAAAAGCATGTTCTGTATGCACCAAAACAACTCTGAATACAGTTTAGTGTAGCGAAGGAGTGGAGAAACCTGTCGGAACAATTGCAAATGATCTCTAGTGGGATATTTGTTTTTCTTGTAAAATATGCCATTGGACAAAAGCAGCAACTGCAGAATTCCCTTTTAAATATACACACATACTTTGGGATATGTGGGACAGAAACAAACAAGAGACCAAATATAGGAAACTAAGTTTCCTTTGGAGGAGAGCAGTAGGGAGTGGTTCAGTAAGAGCAGGCTGGGATGGAAAGTGTACCCTTCCTGGGTCAAAGGGCAGTATGTTGTAGAGCTCAGTTCATTGGTCCTCCCCTGCAGGTGTCCAATGGGACTGGAGCTCATCCTGTGGTTAGACCGTTCCTTTCATTCCCTGTTCTGCGGGAACTGAGTAGATCCTAAAGAAAGGACAGGAGAGAACAGAAGAGAAGAGAAGAGGGGGAAATGTATTATACCAATCCCAAAAACCCTGTGGGACTTTACACATCTGAAATATTATTAATTCACCACTATAAAATATTAAAAACATTATACTTCAGTGATATTTATTTCCTTGTTAGAAATTGGGGATATATCATTTTACAGAAACATTGAATGTCCAGACTACAGTATATAAACATTACACATTTTTGAGAATTGGGGATTACAATTTTTGAGATCCTTCCCATAAAACAGCCTGTTCGAGTTCGCACATGGAAAGCAGGTAGCTACAATCCCTGTTTGTCGGAATCTAGGAAATGCATGTCGGTTTATAGCGCGCTGCAGGGGTTTGGCGTGCTACATGGCGACTGCATTACCTCCACACATCCCCTCCCCAGGTGGGACTTATGGCCATGGCAAGCCTCCCTGTTGATCCAACAAGCCGGGGGTTGCTGTGCGAATAAGCCTCTTTTCAGCACACCTATCACTCAACACACAACACAGCCAGAGCTGACTGCAGCCCTGGGAGCCCAGCATTAATCCTGCAGAGGAATTTAACCCCTTTCTCTTTCTAAGCCTGCATCATCAGATCTATAGTGCCGAGGTGGCTACATGCTAGGTAAACTCTCTAACCTCTATCGTTGGCTAGGTCACATAGCAGCTAGCATGGGACAAAGGAAACTGTTTACTTTGCAGAACACCAGCCCACAGCCCACAGCACTCAGCACAGTTACACAACCCCAAAGACAGACCCAGAGAAAGAAAGAAAAAAAGAGAAAGAGACCGGTAGAGCTCTCAGCTAGAACCCCCCCCCCCCCCCTTCCTCCCTCAGAGGCCCCAGGAGAATGACTAACAGAATGACTATCTCTCACTGTCTGTTCAACTGGTTCAGGCTGTTCTCTGTGCTATGATTGTTGTTGTCAGATAATGTCGTCATACCATAGAGACAGAGCTGGGATTTACTGCTCACTGTGCAATGTGCTTTATACTCTAGATTTCTATGGACATGCTATTCCTGCTCTGGGCTCTGGGAGCAGGCTGGGTTTTGCCCTGTAGGGGTCATGAAGGGCCGACCGTTCTCTCTGGGTTATTGTTAACAGTTGACAGGGTGGGGCGAGGTAGAGCAGTGGAGTGGGCTGGATGGCTTCAGGCTGTGCAGGTAATTGCAGCACAAGTCCAGACGGGCTCGATGGCTCAGCGGCTGGGTGGATCTGCTCCTCCTGATTGAGTTTTGCAACCCCAGCAAGCGTTTGTCTGGTTTTACATGATGCTGGCATGATGCCGTGGCGGAGTGTGTTGCCAAGCCAGCGGTGTGGTGGATGGACTGACTGTTACTCACTCGACTGGTTCTGTCGCTCCCTTCCAGCCGGGCAGTCAGGTAGCGGAGGACTAAGTGGAACATCTCTCTGAGAGACACTGATTTCTATTATCTCTATTATCGCAAGGCCCACTCAAGGCCTGTTCCTCTTAGGGAAAGTAAACACTCCGATGGGAATAACATGGAGAGACAAATGTACAGTTCAACGTGCTTTAAAAACTATAATTTAACGAAATTTCCATAACTGCTCAATGGAATCCCCCATGGACAAAAATTGCACCCCTGATAGTTTTATCAGGACAATGGTGTCAGTGGAGGAATTAGGGGTGCTAGGTTACACTGAGATCTAATATGCACAACTTATTGTAAGACTTTCAGTCAAACAGAGTGAATGGAGAAGTGTGGCCTTACCCTTGTGGTCGGTTGTGCATGCGGCGCCGGACCAGCACTATGGCTGAAACCAAACAGAAAAGGGAAAAGGTCACCGTTTTCTCCTTGCCGCTGGAGAATAGTTCACATTTGCTTAGTATTAGAGCTTACATGACACCCTGGAAGTGGATTAAATCAGGTCAAGTACCTGACTCAAGGGCCTAACAGCCGTAGGCCTGCGAACTCACTGACTTCAACAAACCACTTTTCTAAAGGATGCTACATCTGGTCCCTGATCAAACCATCAGTAATAATGTGCCAGATACAGGCCCTGTAATGTGTTGTAAGGTGTGAAAAGAGGTCTGCCAGTTACGTAGCCTGTATATCTGGTCTGATATTGTCTCAGTCTTATCTTGACTTTTAATCCTTACCTACTATCACTGCGATTGATAGTGCCACCACACTCACGGCTACGATGATGACAATGGTAGTAAATCCATCTGAGAGCAGATAACACACGACAAAAGGAGTTGATGGTTGCAACACACTGAGACAAAATGAACGTACAAACTTAATTAACAAAATTATTTTTGCATGACATGGCTAATGTTCATACAAACCAAGAAGTATGAATTTGCCTAAATATTTACTTAGAAATGGATTTATAGCACATTTCAATTACAGTTCATTAAGTAAGAAGGGATCTATGGGCCTACTGATATGCAGAAATAAGGTTACTTAAATTCTACATAATGTAAAAGTAGAACAATTTGGAAATAAAGTTTTTCCTACCTTCCTCTACTTTTTCTCCTGTTGCCTTGTTTGTGTCCACAGTATCATCAGTTTCAGGTTTGATAAGCGTAGAATCTTGCCGGGGATTTGGGCTCACTAAAACAGGCAACAACACACCAAATTATTCTCCGACCTCCATTTCCATTCAGAAGGATATCACCGGTACAGAGACATACAAACAAACATTCATTCATCTGCTCACTGACTTCATGGACTAATTCTATCACTGTCTGATCAACGTGGCAGAGGAGGAACAGAACTGGCAGATTTAACAGATCATCATTTTGATTGGATCGATATCACTCCCAGCCAATCATTACTCATTCAACATTCACTCCTGGGTTCTGATGAAGGGGAGGAAGGAGGGCTTCATCAGTGCAGCTCCACTCCTGGCCTGGCTGAGAGAAGGTGTTTCTCCAGAAGATGTGGCCTGCCTGCCTGTGGGACAGCCCTCCCTGTCCTTAACAGCACTGTAATTATATCAAAGCAACATCATGGGGAAGATGAAGAATGGCAGCGAGCGACGCCGAGAGAAAATGAAAATGCCAATGTGGATTAGCGCCCTGACAGGGCGGGGGGGAGGGGATCTCTACGTGTCTGTCTAGTCTAACTTCTGCTTGATGGATACACAGGGGGGGGTTCTCCCCACAGATAATTGATTCCATTCTGGGGTAATGATGAGGAGAACGGTGGTGTAACAGAGGTGTGATCTCTCTTACTCTGCTGACGGCTGCTTGCCCATCACATTTCTAACAGGGGGCGAGTTAAAGGGTTAAACTCACAGTTTTCCGTGAATAGATCTTCATCGTCTCCATCTGTGGGACATTCAGAACAGAGGAAGAGGGAAAAACCCATTCAGCATCAATATAAAGTAGTTTGTATTACATTTAAAGATTAGCAGTAGTTATATTGCTGTGCTTCATTTGAGGGTTCACTCATGGAACATTATCGGATCATCACGGTACTCCTAAACATAATCATCACTTTTGTAACATTATAAAAAATGCTTTTCATATTCTCCTGATTTCATGCTACTTGTGATTTTGTCCCCTTTGGTTTCCAGATGAAGATGTATTCCATACCTGTTACGTCTGCTGATCCTTCACTCTCCTCTGAGGAAGCTGTGTGGGAATAGAGATGGGGAGGATGGGACCAGATTAACTCACAGCAACATCTTACTGTGCATCACGAAGGTCATTCGTTACATCTCTGCACTGTACTGGAGCAGAGCTACTCGCCTATGAACTATTGCTGTGGGATATACAGAATGATTGAGGTGCCATCCATCCGATGGTATACTCACTCATGAACTCTATACCTCTGTGGCTAGGGCATTTAGCTCATGGTAAAGGTATCCATCTTAATATTACCAGTTTCAGAGTTTTGTGGGAATAACTAACTATACCTTTAGATAGATGGTAAAACACTACTGTAGCATACACAGGTTCATATCTTCTTTATGTTGAACTGTGGTTTATGTAATATGTATGTATTCTTTCTTCAAAATATACTTAAGTATCAGCCTAGGTTCTTCTAAGGAGTTTTCCACTTAATATTCTGCTATCTCTGGAAGCTATAGGACACAGAGAGAGACGGTGTATATTTCTCATGTGGAACACATACAGGGCATAAAAACAAATTAAAGCTGATCTCTGTGATTAGATCTTTATCAGTGTCTCAGTGTCTGCTGCCAGAGCATTGTGGGAAGGTGAGAGCATGCAATACGTACCAGCAGCTCCTCGCAGAGTCACAATCAGACACAGAAACAGCAATCGCAACATCTTCCAATGCTGGAGGGGAGAGAAGAGAAGAAACCAAGTTATAAATACCGATCATTAATATTCTGCTATTGATGTGTGTAAAAAATTAAAATCTTCCCACTTGAAAAAGCGAAAGTGAGATGGCGAGAAAGAGTCATCTATAGTCTGTTTTTGAGGCTGTCTGTAGTTTACTCAAACATTTACGTTTACCTCAGAACCACAGGTAGTCAATGGAAAATTACAGGTATCGGGAACACTATCTTCTGCAATAACGACACGGACTACCATGATGACACAACTCCATACAGGTGGCACAAGCACTGCACTGATGTTAAAGGACGATGTATATCTTGTCTCAGGGGTAGGGGTGGATGTAAACTGTGTTTCCCAGTGCTCAGCAGAAAGTAACCCTGTCCCTCTCTGAACACTCAGTCACAGCCAGCTGGCATGAATTGGCTTTTCAACACTTTCCCCTCCCACCTGGGTAACGGTGTGGGACTGTGTGGGACCGTGTGTGACTCGGTGTACTTTTACATTTTGTATTGTGTATTGTGTGTACTGTGTGTGTAACGGTTTGAATGGTGTGTAAGGCCACAGTGCTTTGTTCTAACCAGACATTATAAATCATTAGGATTGGTAAAGGTAATTAATTTATGTCGTGTTAGCCATTAAACTCTGTCACCCTCTGTTAAGACACTGAAAAGTTATTTGTAACTAAAACAAATATTTTAGTTTCTGTCAGCTCCACTTTGGAAGATGGCCCAACAGTCACATTCGTTTTGTCTGGCTGCAAGTGGGAGTTTTTTTCCTGCCACCTTCTTGAGAAACTTCACGCTACTTCCTGTTGGCAGGGGGCCCAGAACAGAGTCTGTTCTCTTCCTCTATTCGCTCATCTCTCCAACACACAGATGTGGAACACAGCTGTTCCTAGCTAAACAAAGCCTCGGCAACCAGCTGGCCAGCCGCAGTACAATTGGCTGTATTTTTAAAACGGGCCCAGGCTTGGGAATGACCTCTTCCCTAGTCAATGTCCGACTGGGCGGATGACTCCTTGGTGCTCAAATATAACACGGCTCCCTGGCACGGGCCCAGAAGCCTCTGCTCTACCAGGGAACCAGGGTTAGAGTGGTGGAGAATTCCCCCTTAGAGAACTGGAGCAAATGCTGCTGCTACTGCCCTCCCTCTCATTGTCAGCAATGCCCATTGTGTACAGGGACCCTACTTCCTTTAGCTAATGACTACACTACTATGTGAGGGCTCTGGGAAGTGAACGGAGGTGAACTGCATTGTTGGGCCATTTGACAGGCTGTACACCAGGGCTTTGAGAGGCTGCCTGGGGAGTTTCCACCAACCTCCTACCCCCTATCCTCACTGCCCTCTACACCATTAATATGTTACGGAAGTCCAGCTGAACTTCCAGTTGGGACAGTGTTGCCGTACATTTGTTTACCATGGCAGTGTGAAGACATCAAGAGTCAAGGCAACAGGTACAAATGACATTATGACCCATAGACTCCCGAACCATAATGGTGAGGGGAAGTCAGTAAAAAGAAAGAGGGAGAGGTGGACTATAGTGGTGGCGGGGGAGGGAGTGGAGAGTAACTGAGTCTCCTCCATCTCAGTTCACTAGTTCAGCAGGGGATTTGATGCTTGAGAAAGGCCTGAGGATCGGGAGTCTATGGGTTATAATCTCATTTGAACGTGTTGCCTTGGCTCCAGATGTCTTCACACTGCCATGGTAAACAAATCACCATCCTGGAGGGTCGCAGAGGGAGACGGGGAGAGATGCGTGGACAGGGCTTCTAAATTACCAGGCTTGAATAAGCGTGTCATGGAGGGAGACATATGTTAGTTGAAGGTGTTAATCAGATGACAGGAGAGAGACTGATTTCAGAGGGAGACCAGTGTGCTGCAGTGTACTGCGTTCTGCTCAGGCCTCACAGAGAGCTGCAGTAAATCTCTCAACAACCTAAGCAGCAGCCCCAAATAAAATCCCCCTCTGTATCCAATCTAGTTTAGTCAGAGATGCTTTGGGTGAAATAATAAGCTGATCCAATTTGGAAACATTTATCAACACAGTCCATTGCCTCAGAATCAAAACGCCTCCTGCGAGATGGTTTTATTTCTCTAAATTGGGTAATACATTCTTGTATATTTGAATGGTGACTGAATTTGCATTGCTATCCATGTAGGATTTTACTAGGCCCCAATTTGCATCTTATCATAAGCAGTGGCTTCCCAATAAAGGAGAGAGATAAGCAACAGAGCTACAAAGATCCTAGACTATCATAAATCTATGCATCCTAAATCAAGAGCGCAACACTAAGCGGAAGCTGCTTCTGCAACCTACACTTAGTGTACAGAACATTAGGAACACCTTCCTGATATTGACTTGCACCCCCTTTTTCCCTCAGAACAGTCTCAATTCATCGGGGCATGGATTCTACAAGTAGTCAAAAGCATTCCACAGGGATGTTGGCCCATGTGGACTCCAATGCTTCCCTTTGGGTGGTGGCCCATTCTTGATACACAGAGGAAACTGTTGAGCATGAACAACCCAGCAGCACCGCAGTTCTTGACCCATTGACCCATTCAAAAGCACTTCAATCTTTTGTCTTGCCCATTCACCCTCTGAATGGCACACATACACAATCTGTCTCAATTGTATCAAAGCTTAAAAATCCTTATGTAACCTGTCTCCTCCCCTTCATTTATACGGATTGATATCGATTTAACAAGGTACATCAATAAGGGATCATAGCTTTCACCTGGATTCATCTGGTCAGTCTGTCATGGAAAGGTGTTTTGTAAACTGGCTTTGTTTTTCTGCCATTTGTATCCCTTATGTTTTTTTCCCAGCACACACGTATTTTGAGCAGAGCAGCATACCTCTAAGCTCGTCCCAGAGAACATCTTGATTTTATTTACAGGGTTTATTCTGACTGATAACACTCATCCCCCCCCCCCCCCCCCACACACACACACACTACCACATAAACCAACACACACACAAATCTAAGAAAAATGCACACAAACATACAATTTTTCCCATACAGGCAGCTAGATGAATAAATGCCACTATTTCTGTCTCTCACGAACACACACTGCTGTTATGACTGACGTGAGTGAAAAAAAACACTGATGTGGCAAGATAGCTGAGAAATGAGGAGAGAGAGAGAGAGAGAGAGAGAGAGAGAGAGAGAGAGAGAGAGAGAGAGAGAGAGAGAGAGAGAGAGAGAGAGAGAGAGAGAGAGAGAGAGAGAGAGAGAGAGAGAGAGAGAGAGAGAGAGAGAGAGAGAGAAAAGCTAGATTAAGCTTTTATCATACAGCACAGTAAGAACATACATAAATATAAAAAGAGAGCAAAATAATAACAGACAGAACGAATCAAGTGAGCAAGAGAGGGGGAAAGGGAGAGGGAGAGAAAGGGTGAACGCTACCTGATGATTTGTTATTCATTGCCATTCAATTTCAAAATGTGGTAGCTCTGCTTTCTATTGTTCAGTGAGAAAATATTCATATTGAAATGTTTACTCAACTGCCCCCTCCACAGAAGCTGTTTATCTAGGTGAGTTAAATGCAAATAGCCTCTTTCTATAACCCATAAACAACAAATGTCCCTTAAGCTATGGCAACAGGCCACAAACAGCAATTATGGAGCAGGTAAATACGTACATAAACACAAACAGTACAGTCAGAGCACATTACCTGCTATTGAGAGAATGCACACAGGTTGCCATGAAGCAATTCAGCATCAGGCAACATAAGAGTGTGGCATTGGGCTGGCTGCGTGTGTGAACCAAATGAAGAAATGGGCCGTTTCAGCATGAAACCCACAGTGGCAAAGTACACAGAGAGGATGTGACAATCCTTTTGCAGACATGCCATCATCATCGTCATCACAGAACCAAATGGAACATTTTTAACAAAGCCCCAGATTCTGCTATCTGTCTGCCTGAGTGTCTGTCTGACCATCTGTATGTCTGTCTGTCTGACCAACAAAAGGAACTACATACAACAGAGACCGTCACAAGACTAAGGAAGTGATTCTAACATGATGATGACCACTGTGCTGACTGCCACTACCACCATTACTGAAGTACAGTACATTGTACATGTGATGTGGTTGGCCTATGGCACGCTGACTTGCATAACAGTGTTATACAGGATTATACTGTGTCTCTTTTAGGGAAACTTTAATGCTATTCAATTAGACAAAACATCTCTAACAGCCATCTGATGGAGAGATGCCACTGCTGTTCTTTGTTTTGTTAATTCAACAGCACTATCACCATGACCAGACTAATCCCTACACCTAGACCAGACCAGTGTTTTCCCTACACCTGTAAAGGTGTGGCGGGCTCCTCAACCTAGCTCTGATCTCTAAGAGAAGAAGTCTTCAAGTGATTTCAATTGAAACTTTTAGAAGCCCTGTATACTGATGTATGGGCCTTTCCATCCTGCCTGGAAAATAATCTAGTCTAACACTGACATAGACAGTGAGCTTGAAATCCTTCATTGAAATCCTTCAAACCTGAGGTTTCAAGCCCACTGAAGCATTTCAGTATTCCATGTTCATCCGAGCCTCTTTATAATCTAGACCTTCATAGCTGGGTCTCACATGCCTCTCAGAAATAAGGTCGATTCAACAAATGTTCAAAATCCTCTGCCTTGGCTGCTCTGTGCACAGACTTCTCCCACCAAGTTTAAACCATATGATGTCAATGTGGGCTCCCACCAGTCTTTGGGAGGAAACTTGAGTTAGTATAGTAGAACTAAAGGTCTCTAAAAACGGAATTGTTTGATCTGAGAATTTTTTTTAGGTCAGGCTGACACACATGCAAACACAAAAACACATTGTAGACACACAGGCACAACATATGCACGCGTGTACAAGACAGGAGGTGAGAGAATGACTGCCTTGTCTGTGTTTCATGCTAAATCATGAAGCCTGACTGTGTGATCGCTCCTTATCTGTCTGAAGCAACAGCCCTTTTCAACACAACTGGTTAAAGGCAAAAGTGCAGACCATAAACCTGCTTACTTATGGGTCTTTACATTTGAATTGCAAATGTAGCTTACTGTAACTATTTGGAGTGCATCATATAAAGGACAGTGAGGCAGGTAGCAGCCTACAGGTCCAATGTTAATGACTGCTAATAAACAAACTTCACAAAACACTAGTATCACCTCAACTATGTGGTTGAGAATAAATATGCCAAAATGTTATAACTGCTTCAGAGTTTCAATCCAGACACTTTTTGAATGAGAAAACTTTCTGTGATTCATTATCATTACACAGTTAGGACAGCTTACAAACAGCGCTTAGGTTTAGTAGCCTGCCTGGTGGTTGGAAAAAATATTCCCAATCTTAGTCATTAGTTGGCTGAGAAGATATTTATAAAGGCAAACTCGTTCTGCTTTGGCAGCTGTGCAGAAGACAAGACAGTACACTGCAGTGCACATGCAGGGTGAATGGTTTCTGTTCCAACTGAGAGCAATATTGGCAAGACAACAAAACACATACCAATAAGCCTATTTAGCCTTGGTGGAAATCCATAATACCCTTTTCTTCAACTTTCGCCATTGTTTTTGCTCTCATATGAAAATGATCATAAAAGATGCAAAAAGATGTTCACCTTGTTCAGGTAGCCAACACATTACAGAATCTGAGCAAAGGTTTCCTGTTCGCCTATGTAGGCAAGACTGAGGCTACTGTAGACTAATTGATCATGTTTGTATTAATATATCAGCCCCAGACAACCAACAACAGAACATGAGCTGACATTTACTCAACTTGTGTCGAGGCATTGCAAGACCATTTAAACCATATATTTCAATAACACCAAAAGATTTAAAATAAAGCATTTTGATATAGTAAACTTCCTTACTCTCTTCTATAATATCATAGTCTATAAATGATAGGGTTGTCTTAATATTATAGATTTGTGTCTGTCTGCCGCCCACTCAAAAGGTACTCACCTACACTGACTTTCTGCACCGTGCGACTGGCTGTGTTTCACAAAAGGCTATTATGAGACTAAAATAAACCTGCAAGATGTACACGCGCCGGTGGCAGGAAGCACTATGATGCAGCAAGGGCCAAGTTCAGAGGAACTTGTTCGAAGCAAAAAGGGAATTCATTGGCGGTGTATCACATCGCTAAGTAGAAAGAAATACCCTAAATATGTTGTTGACATGTTTGTGCGGATGTTTTGCAGGGAAGATATGAAAAATTCCCTTGTGTTACAGTACGCCTAGGCCTATACAATACACAGACACATATGCAGCGCGGCAGTTGTCTGAAAGTTTGAATTTTCCATTGCAATGTTCTGAAATGAAAGCTCTATCATTTGGTTGTAAAATTTAAGTCAATTTTACAGCCCTTCTTCGACAGAAAGAGGTATTTCAGTGTGACGTGGTCATGTTGTTCCCTCCATGAGCTCAAACTCATCTGTCAATCTGAGCAAATTAGGGCCAGCTGTCAACACCTTGCCGGTGTTCGAGAGAATCAAATCCGTGATTGTTATGGATTTTATGAAAAATGAAATGATGTATACATTTAACGTAGAGCTATAACTAACAGAATACTACCCTATCACTGTATGATTGTATGAAACCTATTAGAATCATAAAACTAAATATAATGTGTGTAGTTTTAGTCAAGAATTAGAACAAGGACTTTCTGTTCCTTTTTTGTCAGACAAGCTGGAATACTATGTTCCTTACAGGACATTCTGTCCCCACCCTGGGAGGGGAGAGACATTGGGCTTGTAGTAGATTGTTTAGCAGGTGGCAGACAACGTGTGAGTAGGAGAAGACTGGTGAACTATGTTGCCATTGTATCTGAGAGGAGGAGGGACATTTATGACGAAATGTGAGGTATATAGACCAATGTACAGGAAATGATAGGCAGCGCGCTCTCGTGAATAAATTATCTGACTATTGTAACTGGGTTTCAGGCTTAGTAATTAATACAATTGGGTTTATGAACACTGAGAACATAATTCTCGTGACAGTGATACATTGCGGGCAAAGTGTCACTGTCTGACTGATCTATGAATAACAATGAATAGTTATTTATAATGCAAGGTGATTTGTAGATCAGTCACCAACTGCAATTCAGTCCATGGCTGCGTTTAGACAGGCAAACCAATTTTATCTTCTTCACTAATTGGTATATTGAAAGTTAAAAGATCTGATGTGATTGGTCAAAATACAAATTAGTGGAATAACTATCAGAATTGGGCTACCTGTGCAAATGCTTCAATTTTCATTAATGATGCTCATGTGTGTGAATTTGCGGTTAGCAACGTATTTTTTCAACAAAAAATACGACAACTTAAATTTCATTTTATCCAACTAAATAACTGTTATTGTTCCCAACAATTAAGTGTAATTGCCGTTCCAGGTGTAAGTACTACATTCTTATTATGGTTTAGCAAGCCTTTGCCTGTTGTACATTTCCATATATTGTGTATGTGACTTCTGTGTGCAAGGTCATTGGAAAATTCTTGAAATAGATTGATGGAGCCCTTCCGGGTATTTCTGTGTTCCCTCGTGGGCCGGCCCTGGACATGTCACATAGGCGGTCGCCTAGGGCCCCGGCTGAGTTGCGTGTTTGTTTTTTTTAAGAACTCAGTCGGGGTCTCAACTTAGCATTTGAGTAGTAGAATACACAAGGTGCAATTTCAAATTTGATTGAGCATCAGTAGTTTACCTATTTTTAATCAGTCATTGAATTAGCTCACGTCAGTTATTATTTTTAATACTTTTTTTTAATATGTAGCTTGGTAAGTTAGTTTACCCAGCTATCTAAAACTTGTAATAATAATGGCTGAATTACCGACTGGGCACGTCAAGGGGGCGTCCACTCAAATGTCTACCCATGAGGTGGGGGCCCCGAAAAGGATAAGGCTGGCCCTGGTTCCCTCATGCTGCCTTTGCCTGTTACAAAGTCTGCCATCCCATGTCATTCCCATCATTGTTTCTCAAATGAAAGATCACCCTGTTTGTTTGATTATGCAAGACAAAGGTTGTAGGTCTTGGCCCAAGCCTTGGATTGATATGCAGGCCAATTAGGCCAATACTGAGTTGTAAGCCTTCTCTTAATAAGTTATACCATAGCTATTTGATATGTATTGTTAGATGGGGCCCCTATGCTACAAGTCAAACAATTATTTGATTATCTAATAAAAAGTCCCTATATCTATATACCTTATTTAAAAGGTATCACTTGAATGGGGCGGCAGCGTAGCCTAGTGGTTAGAGTGTTGGACCTCCAACGCCGAAAGGTTGCAAGATCAAATCCCCGAGCTGACAAGGTACAAATCTGTCATTCTGCCCCTGAACAATGCAGTTAACCCACTGTTCCTAGGCTGTCATTGAAAATAAGAATTTGTTCTTAACTGACTTGCCTAGTTAAATAAAGGTAAAATTTATTTAAAATGGGACTGCACAGAATTGGGTATGGGCAGGTATGTGTGGTGTGAATCATCACTCAGGGTAGACCATATACATGACATATCTTGTGAAATATCTCATGTAATCCACACATGCAACATACTGCTTTGTTGCCTCTCCCTTAAGCCACTCAAAACTCATCAGTTGAGTAACTATTTGTGTTATTAGTGGGGTGGGGCTACCTGTGTCTGTTCATGAGATAATGAAGACATTGACCTCCCTGGATATTGTGCCATTTAATGTCATGGTAATGCTGGGGGCACCTTCGTAGACTCCTAATTAGGCCCCTCTCTCCCATTGCTAGTCAGGTGGTCATGTGTCCTCCAATGGAAGCTTTCAACCATCTGACAAGCAATGCAGGATTAGTGCATTGTCTGGCAGCTTATAATGGCTTTTGACATGCAGCATGTAAAGTGTTGTAGCTACAGTTTAGATAGTCACCTCTCTTCCCTTTCTGTCTTATTCACGTTAGTCTTGATTAAAACTAAGCTCTGTAGGATTGTTGACAGCGCAGTGACTGAGGTTTGGGTTTAAATTGAACATACTGTTAACAGAGCACCTTTGTCTGTAGGCTATGCTTTAGGGAATGTCCATATTAAAACAAAGCTTTTCTGTAGTGGCTATCCCTCTGTAAGCATTATACTGTAACCCCCTTGTTGACTGTCAATCATCAACTAGTCTAGCTCCGAACCTGTGTATTATAGAGTTTAGTTTTACTGCTCATGCAAAAAATACTAAAGCCGTTTCATCACAGTCCCACCTCCTAAATTATACAAGATGGTGTTGAAAGTGGATAGTTTTAATGTAATTTTAGCCTTACATCTGACACATTAAAATCAAGGCTCTTGCTGTATTCTAAGTTTATACTGGAAATCATCACTCACCTCAAGTCGTGTTGACACTTCTAGCTGTGCTGAGTTGATTCTAGACCACTGCTATGTTTTGTTCCACTGTCGTTGTGATCCCTGGCAACATGGGAGCTTCCTGAGAATGTGCACATCAGACAGAGGTCAGGAACCAGGATCTGTGCTCTGAGTTCTCTCATTGGCTGCTGAGCCAGGTGCAATCTGACACCTGTCCTGATAGTGTTATCTGTTTTCCAGTACTTGCACACTGCTCAGTGCTCTTAGCTTGATGTGAAACATATACAGTAGGTTTTACTTACAGGTGATCAGTGTGAGCTGTGAAAGTAATCACTTTTCTGCAAATGCAACGTTCCAACAATTAGTTTCATAAAATGTTAACACTCGACTAGTGTTTGTACAATTTATAGCTTTTTCAGATTGAAGACATCTCATTAGCCCCATTTTAGTTTTAACATGGCAATGTCCTATATCCTGATCCTCCACATAGGCGCTGGAGAGGGTTCAGCTCCAGAGTAAGGCCACCCTGTCTAGGACAGGGATTCTCTCTCAGAAGGCTGTAGGTGTTGCAACAGGTTACACATGCTCTAAACAGGACATTGACAACTGCACTTACGGCTTTGCTGACCTGAAGCCAGTTTCTAACTTGGAGTCTGACTTTGTTTTCCCTCCCCTGACTAATGCTAACATGAACTATCCAGACATGTGTAAAAAACAAGGTATGTACTACAACTAGAGACGAGCTCATGGCTCCA
This sequence comes from Salvelinus fontinalis, assembly GCF_029448725.1. Taxonomy (NCBI): domain Eukaryota; kingdom Metazoa; phylum Chordata; class Actinopteri; order Salmoniformes; family Salmonidae; genus Salvelinus; species Salvelinus fontinalis. Next base: position 13,194,719 of record NC_074702.1, read on the forward strand.
TAGGTGATTTTACTTTTCAACCTTTTTAATTAAGAAAATAAAATGTAAAATTTGGTTTCTTCAGGTAGGTACACGCAACATAACCACTGACTACTTTGTTTTTGTATCTGCAGATCCTTGTGAGGAGATGCACTGTGGACCTCACAGGCTGTGTGTAAAGAAGCACGGAAAGCCTGTCTTCTCTTCAGAGTCTAAGATCTGCTCTGTATAGGGGGATTCTTACTACCGCACCTTCGTCGTAGTAACACTTTGCCATGATTGTGGCTAGTACGTGTCCATACCGTCTCGTTGCTTTTGCAGATCAATAGTCAGAAGAGGAACCTGCCCCTAGCCCTGGGCGCCGGCTCTTTGCCTTTATACCCTAGCAGCTCCACCGTTGTCTTGGAAACAGACTTTGGCCTGATGCTGCGGTATGACTGGCATCACAACCTTGAATTGGAAGTGGCACCGGAGCTGTCTGGTTCACTGTGTGGTCTCTGTGGAAACTACAACCACAATGCAACTAATGACTTTGCCACCCCTGATGGAACCGTGGCAGCTGTGGACTTCGCGCTTCGCTGGAAAGTGGACACTGACGGAGCCTTATGCACAGAGGACTGCAGCTCCTCATGTCCTGTGTGCAGTACAGGCCAAGTGAACTCTAAACCTGCAGTGGGTTCGGTTTCAGGCTGCTGCAGAGCCACGGCCATGTTGATCCTGACCCGGACGTCCGCAGCTGCAAGGCTGACCAGCGTGCTGCTGATGGAGATCCTTCTGCTGTTTAGGTCGATGCAGGCCTACTCTGACATATGTCAGAGGCTGGGGCTCAGAGTCTTTCAAGGCCGGCTACCTCGCAGTGCAAGGCTGGCTACCTGCTCAGTGGCAGCCACTGTGTCCCATACAGCAGGTGTGACTGCAGACATCAGCGTCTCTACTACCTCCCCAAGGAGATGTTCTGGATGGACTGCCAGTGTCGGAAGCAGTGCACCTGCCAGCCTTCCTCCAAGAACATCACCTGTGTCCAAGCCCAATGTCAGGAGGACAAGATGCACAATATTCTGGCTGGGCTACCATAAGGAAGAGCTAAAGGTGTGCACAGCTCAAAGGGATCGGCATTGCACCACTTTTGACGGGAACAGGTATGACTTCCAAGGCACCTGTGCGTACCAGCTGGTGAGGCACTTCCCTAGCTCGGGAGACCTGCCTGGTTCCAGTGTGGCGACGCAGAACAAGAGGGGGCCGACACCAACACATGGTTACTCTATTGAGATCTCTCATTACTGGGATGAAGTAGTTGTGGTGAGTTGGCCTGTTTTGGATACATATTGAACAGAGTTCCTGTCTGCACTATTGTCTAAAAATATCAGTGTTAGAAGATTTGTAATATCACCTCGTCTTGGACATGCCCTTTTGACTACTTCTCAATCTTGTTTCAGGTGAATGGGATTATTTTGAGCCTTCCTTCAGTGTTGAGCCAAGACAAAGTGAAGATCTACATGATTGGGCTCTCCAAGTGTATTGAGACTGACTTCGGTGTCCTGGTCACATACAACCGGGACCTCCTGACTGTCCAAGTGCCCAGGGTTTTCTCTGGCTCCCTCTGTGGCAACTTCAACACAGGCCCAGAGGACTATCTAACAGACAATGTGGACATCAATGCCTGAAGTTGGAGGCAGCTTATGATAGAGAAATGAACATTACATTCTCTGGCAACAGCTCTGATGGACATACCTGCAGTCAGCATGCCAAATCCATGCTCCCTCAACTTGAAACATCTGTGGCATTGTGTTGTGACAAAACTGCAAGTTTTAGAGTGGCATTTTGTTGTCCCCAGCACAAGGTGCACCTGTGCAATGATCATGCTGTTTAATCAGCTTCTTGATATGGCACACCTGTCAGGTGAACAGATTATCTTGGCAAAGGAGAAATGCTCACTAACAGGGATGTAAACAAGTTTGTGCACAAAATTTAAGAGAAACAAGCTTTTTGTGCGTATAGAACATTTCTGGGATCTTTTATTACAGCTCATGAAACGTGGGACCAAAACTTTACATGTTGCGTTTATATTTTTGTTCAGCATGCATTTTCTGAGTTGTAGTCATTGGTACACACCTTTGCAAAATGTTTTGCATCAGAAAATAATTGTTTGTATATAGTAGTCCTGTTTGGTTCCAAGGGAATACATTTCTGTTATACATGCTCTGACCAGAACATTTGACTGTTTTCTCATGTTCCAAGACTAGAGGTTTGATTACTCTGAGGGCGTAGTCAGTAATGACACATTATCACATTTATTATGACATATTATTTATCATCAATTCCCAAACCTGAATTTATGCAGCTCTAATGCGGCTGTAATCCCTGACATGTTGCCACAACTACACCACAGACCAAAATGTGCCATGCTTCATTTGGCCCAGGCTGTCACAAACAGCCCTATGATTAATGTCTTAACTGTATGTGAGTCACTACACCTGTGTACAGGACTTGACTAATCCCAAAACCTTTGTGGGGTGTCAGTTGAAGGGAGGGTTGTGTAACAAACACACACGGACTCATTGTGTTTCTGCAGAAGGGGGAGGTTTCCTGGTTGGATGGGTGCTCTGAGGTGTACATGTTCCGCCCCTGGCTCCCTGCGCTGAGATGGCAGCCTCTGCCCTAAGGGTCAAGCTGCACCCTTCTTGAAAGTTCCTTGGGCTGTGTTGGGCAAGGTAATCACTGCCCCGCTGGGTCAGCTGGATTCACTGACACACACAGAAGCTCGAAAGTTACCAAACTTGGAGGGCTTGTTTGTTTAGTTACACTGAAGAAAAATATAAAAGCAACATGTAAAGTGTTGGTTCCATGTTTCCTGAGCTGAAATAAAAGATCCCAGAAATGTTCCATACACACATTTTGTGACACTTGTTTACATCCCTGTTAGTGAGCATATCCCCTTTGCCAAGATATGCCATACCTGTCAGGTGGATGGATTATCAAGAATCTGATTAAACAACATGATCATTACATAGGTGCCCCTTGTGTTGGGGACAATAAAAGGCCACTCTAAAATGTGCAGTTTCGTCACACAGCACAATGCCACAGATGTGGGAGTGTGCAATTGGCATTTTGACTGCAGGAATGTCCACCAGAGTTGTCGCCAGATAGAGAAATGAACATTAAATTATCATAAGCCACCTCCAAAGTGGTTTTAGAGAATTTGGCAGTATGTCCAACTGGCCTCACAACCGCAGACCACATGTATGACGTTGTGTAAGCGAGAAGTTTGCCCCATATTGGGGTTATGGTATGGGCAGGCATAAGCTACGGACAACAAACACAATTTAATTTTACCGATGGCAATTTGAATGCACAGAAAAACCATGGTCAGATCCTGAGGGCCGTTCTTTTTTAAGGTATCTTTGACCAACAGATGCATATCTGTATTCCCAGTCGTGAAATTCATAGATTAGGGCCTAATGAACTTATTTCAATTGACTGATTACCTCATAAACTATAACTCAGTTAGAGCTTTATTGTTTTATGTTGCGTTTATTTTTTTGTTCCGTATACGTTGGATGTATTCGGCCTGACGTATTTACTAGGATTTATACTATACCTATGATTCATACTTCCTCAATGCTTTCATTCTCCCTGAGTTGGCAATAACCTTATTTATTTCACCATTTTGCACACACTTTACACCAAATCTTGAATGCTAGCCTACAGGGGCTAGTGGAATTGTTATTGTCAATCAAAAACTTGGTCAGAATTAATTAACCTGTCAATTGTTCAGAAGCTAGCGGCATGCATGTCAATCTCTATCACACTGCTGGTTGAATATACATCAACTTTAGAAAGATTCCAACAGCGCACTTTTTTCCTCTGTGCAGATTAGAATGCCTGTTCGGAACGTTTGATGCCACTCAATAGTCAACGCATTTATAATCATCTACTTTAAACGAACAGACTGTAATAATCACAAGAACAATGGACAATTTTGATATGCTTTGAAATTTGATACATTCAATTTGGAACACGGTCAACTGCAGTAGTCGTCAAATCTGTGTGAATTCTTTCAAGAGCCTAATTCTTGTTGCCTGTCTTTCCAGCCCAAGCCCTTAATCTGTTGACCTGGCCCAGAAAGCTAATTGCTGAGTGCTCCACTACTGCACCAGGCCACCACTACTGCACCTTTGATGGCCTGGTGTTTAACTAACATGGAAACTACTCTGGTCCAGAAATGCACCCACGCCAGTACATTACAAATACACACATGCATCCTCTGGGCATGTCTATTTGTCAACCGTTCTGTAATTGTTTTCCATCGAGTGATTGTTTAACATCCCTTTTGTAATAAGAGTTCACTGGGTCATTCTCTGGGTGACTGATGGGCTGTGTTTGAATAGAAATTTGTGTCAAGTTCAAGTCTGTATGGCATTTTAGCCAGACTGGGTGAAAAATGGAGATTACAGAATTGTACAAAGCCTTTCAGGGACGACATTTTTAATAAGATAAAAATAAGTTATGTTTCAGTGGAATGACTTTGAAGTGGAATGATTACTCGGGTTGATTGCACAATTTGAGAGCTGCCAATCACATGTTCCAATGCCATTTTAGTTAATCATTGCCTATTGACACATTTGATTATATTAATTATTCCACACAAGTAAATGGTAACATTAAATACATCAACCCTCTACTCTGAAATTACCCTTTGTCTCCTTTCTCTCTTTGAAGGTGAATGGCCAGAGAAGGCTCCTGCCTGTGACTCTCCATTCTGGCTCGTTGAAGATCCATCAGAGCAGTCTGTTCTCGGTCGTTGACACCAGCTTCGGCCTCCATGTCAAATACGACTGGTTCTACTACATCCTGGTAAGCCTGCCCAAGAGACGCTCTGACATGTGTGGCAACAACCATGGCAACAAGGATGATGACCTTCGCATACCAGAGGGTGCTACTGCTGTGGATGAGGCGGCCTTCGGCTGGAGCTGGAGGAGGGTCTTGGACTAGGAGGGTCAGTCCTGCCATGCGGACTGTGGAGGCCCCTGCTCCGACACGGATCTAAAGTACAGTAAGGAAAGCTCCAGGACGTCTGGGATCTGGTCGCATAGAAAAACCCTCTCAGTTGGTGCCATGATGTGATGGACCCTAGGGTCTAATGTCATCAGTAAGTGAAAGAACCAGGAAGTCCTGTGCCAGGCTCTGCAGGCCTAAACCGCTGCCTGTCAGTTCTCCCAGGTCCCAATCAAGCCATGGAGTAGCAGCACCTTCTGCCGTAAGCATTCAGACTGGTGTTACATTCAGACATGTAAATGTATTTGACATGGCTCTGCAGTGTCGTTTGTCTTTTATGCAGTTTTAATGTCACATGCACAAGTACAGCGAAATGCCTTTCTTGCAAGCTCCAAACCCAACAATGCAGTAATCAATGTAGCACAAAAAAGGTTAGTGGTGGAAAAAGTACCATATTGTCATAGTAAAGATATTGTAGATTAATAGAAAATTATCAGAGTAAAAGTGAGTCATCAAGTAAAAGTCTAAAGTATTTGATTTAAAATATATCAAAAGTATAAATCATTTCACATTCCTTATTAAGCAAACCAGACTGCACAGTGTACTATTTTATTTTATGTTTATGGCTAGCCAGGGGCACACTCCAACACTTACGCAATCATTTACAAAAAAAGCATTTGTGTTTTGTGAGTCCGCCAGATCAGAGGCAGTAGGGATGACCAGGGCTGTTCTCTTGATAAGTGCGTGAATCTGACCATTTCCCTGTCCTGCTCAGCAGTCAAAATGTAGCAGGTACTTTTGGGTGTCAGGGAAACTGTATAAAGTACATTATTTAGGAATGTAGTGAAGTAAAAGTTGTCATACATAAATAGTAAAGTACAGATACCCAAAAATAGTACTTAAGTAAAAAATACTTTACAGTACTACTTAAGTACCTTACACCACTGTGTAATGTAGAACAAAAACACACAATAAATATGATCCAATACCATTTTTACAATGTGCAGGGTTACTGGAGTGATAGAGGTTGATAATGTATGTATAAGGGTAAGGTGACTAGGCATCAGGATATGATAAACAGAGTAGCAGCAGCATACATGATTGTGTGTAGATTCAGTATAAATGTGCATGTTATATGTTTATGTTTTTGAGTGTGTATAGAGACAGTGCAGAAATAAAATACAAGGGTCAACTTGGTCCACCTGTTGGTGGCAGACTTACCACTTGCATCGGTACCGCTTGCCGTGAGGAAGCAGAGAGAACAGTCCATGGCTTGATTGGCTGGAGTCTTTAACGATTTTCGTACCTTCCTGTCACACCTCCTGATATAGAGGTCCTGAATGGAAGTCGGCCTCAGTGACGTACTGGGCTGTCTGCATCACCCTCTGTAGCGCCATGTGATCGAAGGCAGTGCTGTTGCCATACCAAGCAGCGATGCAGACAGTCAAGATGCTCTAAATGCTGTAAAACTTTGAGGATTTGCGGGACCATGCAAAAACATTTTTTTTAAATGTATGCATGTATGTAGTGCATTAGGTAAGTATTCATACACCTTCCCTTTTTCCAACTTTTCTTATGTTACATTCTTGTTCTGAAATGTATAAAAAAAAAAAAATCATCAATCTATATATATAGTTCAAGACCTATAATGACAAAGCAAAAACAGGTTTTTAGAAATGTTTGCACATTTCTTAAAAATGAAAAACAGAAATAACTTGTTTACATAAGTATTCAGACCCCTTGTTATGAGACTCGAAATTGAGCTCAGGTGCATCCTGTTTCCATTGATCATCCTTGAGATGTTTCTACAACTTGATTGGAGCCCACGTGTGGTAAATTCAATTGCTTGCACATGATTTAGAAAGGCACAGACTTGTCTGTATAAGGTCCCACAGCTGACAGTGCATGTCAGAGCAAAAACCAAGCCATGAGGTTGAAAGAATTGACAGGATTGTGTCAAGGACAGATCTGGGGAAGGGTATCAAAAAATGTCTCCAGCATTGAAGGTCCCCAAGAACACAGTGGCCTCCATCATTCTTAAATGGAAGAAGTTTGGAACCACCAAAACTCTTCCTAGAGCTGGCCGCCCGGCCAAACTGAGCAATAGGGGGAGAAGGGCCTTTGTCAGGGAGGTGACCAAGAACCCGATGGTCACTCTGAAAGAGCTCCAGAGTTCCACTGTGGAGATGGGAGAACCTTCCAAAAGGACAACCATCTCTGCAGCACTCCACCAAATCAGGCCTTTATGGTAGAGTGGCCAGACGGAAGCCACATGACAGCACGCTTGGAGTTTGCCAAAAGGCACCAAAAGGACTCTCAGACTATGAGAAACAAGATTCTCTGGTCTGATGAAACCAAGATTCAACTAGCATCACATCTGGAGGAAACCTGGCACCCTCCCTACGGTGAAGCATGGTGGTGGCAGCATCATGTTGTGGGGATGTTTTTCAGCGGCAGGGACTGGGAGACTAGTCAGGATCGAGGGAAAGATGAACGGAGCAAAGTACAGAGAGATCCTTGATGAAAACCTGCTGCAGAGCGCTCAGGACCTCAGACTGGGGCAACGATTCACCTTCCAACAAGACAATGATCCTAAGCACACAGCCAAGACAATGCAGGAGTGGCTTCGGGACAAGTGTCTGAATGTCCTTGAGTGGCCCAGCCAGAGCCCGGACTTGAACCTGATCGAACATCTCTGGAGAGACCTGAAAATAGCTGTGCAGTGACGCTCCCCATCTAACCTGACAGAGCATGAGAGGATCTGCAGAGAAGAATGAGAGAAACTCCCAAAATACAGGCATGCAAAGCTTGTAGTGTCAAACACAAGACTTGAGGCTGTAATCGCTAAGACTGAGTAAAAGGTCGGAACACTTATATAAACCAGATTTCTTTTTACATTTGCAAACAAATCTAAAAATCAGTTTTTGCTTTGTCGTTATTGGATATTGTGTGTAGATTTATGAAAAACCAACAACAATTGAATCAATTTTAGAATAAGGCTGTAGCGTAACAATGTGGATAAAGTCAAGGTGTCTGAATACTTTGCAAATGCACTGTATATATATATATATATATATATATATATATATATATATATATATATATATATATATATACACACACACACACACACACACACACACACACACACACACACACACACACACACACACACACACACACACACACATACACACATACATACATACATACATACATACATACATACATACATACATACATACATACATACAGAAAAATTAGAAAAAAACATCAAGTGCTTCAGTATGATGAAACTGGCTCACATGATGACCGCCACAGGAAAGGAAGACCAAGAGTTACCTCTGCTGCAGAGGATAAGTTCATTAGTGTTACCAGCCTCAGACATTGCAGCCCAAATAAATGCTTCAGAGTTCAAGTAACAGACACATCTCATCATCAACTGTTCAGAGGAGACTGCGTGAATCAGGCCTTCATGGTCGAATTGCTGCAAAGAAACCACTACTAAAGGACACCAATAAGAATAAGATACTTGCTTGGGCCAAGAAACACAAGCAATGGACATTAGATCAGTGGAAATCTGTCCTTTGGTCTGATGAGTCCAATTTTGAGATTTTTGGTTTCAACCCCTGTGTCCTTGTGAGATGCAGAGTAGGTGAACGGATGATCTCTGCATGTGTGGTTTCCACCGTGAAGCATGGAGGAGGAGGTGTGATGGTGTTTTGCTGGTGACACTGTCTGTGATTTATAAAAAATTCAAGGCACACTTAGCCAGTATGGCTACCACAGCATTCTACAGTGATACACCATCCCATCTGGTTTGCGCTTAGTGGGATTGTCATTTGTTTTTTAACAGGACAATGACCCAAAACACACCTCCAGGCTGTGTAACGGCTATTTGACCAAGAAGGAGAGTGATGGAGTGCTGCATCAGATGACCTGGCCTCCACAATCACCTGACCTCAACCCAATTGAGATGGTTTGGGATGAGTTGGACCGCAGAGCGAAGGAAAAGCAGCCAACAAGTGCTCAGCATACGTGGGAACTCCTTCAAGACTGTTGGAAAAGCATTCCAGGTGAAGCTGGTTGGGAGAATGCCAGGAGTGTGCAAAGCTGTCATCAAGGCAAAGGGTGGCTACTTTGAATAATCTAAAATAGATTTTGATTTGTTTAGCACTTCTTTGGTTACTACATGATGCCATGTGTTTTTTCATAGTTTTGATGTCAATTGAAGTGCATGTCCAGACTGACAAGCATCAAGACTCTCCTACGAATTTACTGGTCAAGGTGAATGGCACCATCATGGAGATTACCATAAAAACATTGAAACTGTACAGGTAAGTTTTCACAATAGTGAATAATAATAATGTTTAATAATAATTAAACATTGCCAGTATAGCCTACATCTATTCAAGGCACAGTAACAAGAGGCTGATTTATTTGGGGCATCTTTGAACAAGCAGTTTTTCAGTCATTGTATGTTTAAATATAAAAAGGGGTATATTCGATTTGACACTTCAGGCAGAAATTCCAGCCCTAATCTGTGAATGGTCATCATTCTGAAACATTTGAGGGCAGGGTTTCCTCCCCCTAACGGTGAATGGAGTCCAGAAGAACATGCCCCTCTTCAGTCCCTCCACAGTGGTTCATGCTGTTGGTCTGATCATCTACATCCACACAGACTGGGGCTTCTCCATCAGCTTGAGAGTAAAGGCAAATATTGCCATCATCTTCTCTGGAAAATACTCCAACATCACCTGTGGCCTGTGTGGCAACTAGAACTCTGACCCTGCTGATGAGCTGACAGGGAGGGTTTCAACAGAGTTCTTGAAGTTGTGGAAGAGTGGAGACTACCCATGGTGTGTGGACCCCACATGAGTTTGAAAACTGTCCGAAATGTTCCCCAGAGCAGCTGACCCTCTTCTCCAGCTCAGGGGTATGTGGGAAGATTTTGTAGGTCAACGTAACTTTCCGAGACTGTCACGTCAAAGTGGACCCAGCTGGATTCTTCAACCTCTGTATTGGTGACCTGGGTGTCATCACAAAGACCAACAGCTTGCTCTATGTTGGTGGCTGGCTGAATAGGCTGAAGCCTGTAAGATGGACAGTGCTGAGGTTCAAGCCCAGAGGAGCCCCAACTTATGCTGTAATTATGCACCTCTATCAGCTTGTTCCACAAGCAAAAACTAATTAGCATTCTCTGGAATTGCAACACTGCGCTGTTTGGCGTTAAGCATTGCTGTGTACTAAATGAAATTTGGACGGCTTGTAGATTCTTCTGAAAGTGTGGTATTAACATTTCATTGTGTTTGGTTAGTTGATATTGATCACACATCGTTGGGACACACACCGTAGGGAAATGCCAGAGCAGTGGTATTATTAGCATTCACACTCAGATACTTGCCTTGTAGTTTTGCACCATGGATTTTTTACATGCAATTTATTCTCCAGCTAAGATGTTGATAGGTTTTATAAGGCTGAAAATTAATAGCAGGTGCTTGTTTAGAAAGCGGTTACTATTATTCAGGCAGTGCCTCTGCTGCCTCTTTACCACTAGATGGCAGTAACACATCATTGATTTACCCAGTGGAGCCAAAATCACTCATGCCTATTCACTGTATAACAACTAAACAATGCCATTCTCCCTTCACAGACAGAGCCTGTCCAAAAGGCACAAGCTACACCTAACACTGCTCTGGTCCTACTCTCATCTGCGAAGGTTGGCTCAACAAAACTGTGGCGCTGCCTGCAGACCACTGGGAGAACTGCTTCTGTGAACCAGGCCTGGTGCTCAGTGGCTCCCTCTGTGTCCAGCCTGAGAACTGCGGCTACTTCCACCATGAAGAGTACCTGGTGTTGTCCTGTGAGAAGAGATGTGTGCCGTGCAGGTGGACACGTCTTGCCATAAAATCTCCCAGTGTGGGGTTCAGAAGGGAGTACATGGCAGCTACCCAAGGCCCAGTGTGGCACACTGTCTAGTGGATGGCAGATCCCACTACAACACGTTTGACGGGCAGGCGTTTGAGTTCCATGGGATGTGACTACATCCTGCTCCATACCTGCCAGCTGCACTCTAAAACTGTGGAGGAGTTTATGGTGGCTGTCCGTCATGGCAGTGAGAATGCATCCCGGGAAATACACATGGTCATCAATAGGATGAAGATGGTTCTCTGGCCATCTTGGAGAGGTTCAGGTAAAGGATGGGTTTCACCATCAGCATTAATATTTTATGTAGTTTGATGCAGATACTGCCTTTTTTTATTGTATTATTTTACAAATTAACTTTACATAGTTAGGACTTACTGTACAATATGTAATCAATAGTGATCTCAACTTTCCCTTTTCCCCCAGGTCAATGGAGTCCTTGAGAACCTGCCCTTCTCCCACAGTGATGTGAGTCTGCATCAGAATGGTCATCTGGTAACCATCCAGGCACTTGGGTCAGTCCAAGTCATCTCCAGTCTACACAACCTGCTCCTGGTAAATATCTCTGACTCATCCTACTAGAGCATGGCCTGTGTGGGAACTACAACAATGACCCCATGGATGATCTACAGGTGCCCAGGGGAACCCTGACCTCTGACCCCGATGGGTTTTGTGTCACCTGTTGAGATGGGTCATGTGCAGGCCTGCGTCCCCCTGCAGTGATGGGTTTGGGGCTAACTTCCCCCTCTGTCAGTGCCCCTGCATGGCTGTGAGCTCTACTGTGGCCTACTCACACTGGCTGGCGGCCCCTTCTCCTCCTGTCACTCTGTAGTCCAGCCACAGACCCACTACTCCCACTACATGGCTGACCTAAGTGTGGCAGGGAACCAGACCCAGCAGCTGCTGTGTGAGCAGCTGCAGGCATATAATGTGGAGTGTCAGGAGGCAGGGGTCAAGGTGGCTGTGGTAAGTTTCCCCTCTGACAGAAAATGGCATCATATTGCTCAAATGTGTCCCTCACAATGCATTCAATCAATCTATAAAACTCTGCTGATTACCCTTTAATAATTATAATACGGAAACTTAAGCTAAATATATATTCTCATGAATGAAGCCAAACAAGATGCCATAAATGTCTAATTAGTAATCTAGGTCTTCACTGGAGATCTGTTTAACATTAATGTGGGCCTATTTACAAATGCATGTATTAATCATTACTATTCTATTCCTCAGCTCATTGCCCTCAGTTCAGCCTGTGTGCCAACGCTTGTTCCTCTCTGTGCCCTGGAGCGGCGGGGACTGTGCCGTGCCCAGATGGCTGTGAGGAGGGGTGCCAATGTGACCAATGGTCAGTCCTGCGTACCAGCAGGGCAGTGTGGCTGCTGTCAGGACGGGAGGAGGTTTTAGGTATGTTTATAGAAAAGCCTATTGATGGAGTAAGCAGAGCTGATTATTCATCAAATAAAAGCAAATATTGAAATGTCAATCTCAATATACTTCCCTTTAAAAACTCACCCAAACAGCACATCATGCATATCAACGTCATTTACATTTAGCAGACGCTCTTATCCAGAGCGACTTACAAATTGGTGCATTCACCTTATGATATCCAGTGGAACAGCCACTTTACAATAGTGCATCTAAATCTTAGGGGGGGGGGGGGGGTTAGAAGGATTACTTTATCCTATCCTAGGTATTCCTTAAAGAGGTGGGGTTTCAGGTGTCTCCGGAAGGTGGTGATTGACTCCGCTGACCTGGCGTCGTGAGGGAGTTTGTTCCACCATTGGGGTGCCAGAGCAGCGAACAGTTTTGACTGGGCTGAGCGGGAACTGTACTTCCTCAGAGGTAGGGAGGCGAGCAGGCCAGAGGTGGATGAATACAGTGCCCTTGTTTGGGTGTAGGGCCTGATCAGAGCCTGAAGGTACGGAGGTGCCGTTCCCCTCACAGCTCCGTAGGCAAGCACCATGGTCTTGTAGCGGATGCGAGCTTCAACTGGAAGCCAGTGGAGAGAGCGGAGGAGCGGGGTGACGTGAGAGAACTTGGGAAGGTTGAACACCAGAAGTCATAAGTCTATTCTATGGTTGAACTGGTAATGTTTAATTACTGTGTATAGTTTGTTTATTCAAACCTGTGTCTTTATCCTTGGCCTCAGAGAGCAGGCCTCTTCAGGAGTGCACTATGATCTGCACCTGTGGGGCTTCCCTGGTCTGTGAACCATTTGCTTGCCCTGACCAGCATGTCTGCACTGTCTCAAATTAAGTCCTCGGCTGCCACAGCACAGGTACAGTAGGTAACATTACTGCTCTTGTCCCTGCACCAGCATAGTCATCTACTGTAGTCAGCAATATGGACTGTTAGGCTGAGTTAACATGGAGGGGATTGGAAATAGGGACAACCCTGTGCTACATTCACTTCCCTTGTTGGAGTACATATAACATATAATATTTCCGGAATAAAACATCTCAAATTGATTTCTCTCCCCAGATGGGATCTGTCCAGTGATCAGCTACTGTGATGACTGTGGGTCAGCCTATCCACACACACACCTGTGAGTCCAACTCCAAAATGTACATCCAGATCTGTGTGCAGGGCTGCTTTTGTAATGCCGGCTTTGTCCAGAGCAGTGTGGCTGTACTGATGCCAGAGAAAACTACCACAGACTCAACACCACCTTCTGGACCCCAGAAGACTGCGGACAGCTCTGCCTCTGTGACCCAGCTACCGGGGAGATCCTCTGCAACCCTGCCCAGTGCCCCACATGCTTACATCTGTAAGCAGCTGGAGGGCAGGCGAGCCTGCCAACTCTCACGACCCCTCAACTGTACCTTGATGGGTGGCAACATTTCATTCGTTTTGACAGGCAAGAGTTTTACTTCAGGGATAGCTGTTCATACATGCTGGCTCAGTCGAGCTCCAATCAGACAGGGTTGATCCCCTTTACCGTCAGCATATCTGCTGCCAGCTGCAACAGCAGTTTAACTTTTTCCACCTCAGGTTAATGGCCTGCACAATCCCTTACCATACTCCTTCCAGAAAGGCCTTGTGGTGACCTCTCTCCCCCTCGTCCATCGTCATCCAGATTGATTTCGGCCTGCAGCTGATTCTGTACAAGACTGGCACCACCATGGTCATCCTTCCCCGCACCTACTACTCTGCTGTGTCCGGTCTCTGTGGCAACGGCAACAGACAGGATGACTCCCTGCTGCCGGACGGCGAGCGTGCTCAGAACACGCTGGAATTGGCCCACAGCTGGAAGACGACAATAATTGCTTGCCCCAGACACTCTGCCTACCTGGATTGCTCAAGGTGTCGGCTACTGCCACCCTTTACACCGGGACTTCTCAATTCCGGTCCTGGAGGGCCAAAACACTTGTTTTTTGTTTCTACCTGGTAGTTCATTGCCCTCACCTGGTGTCTCAGGTCTGAATTAGTTCCTTATTAGAAGATGAAAAACAAAAACGTTTTAGCTCTCCAGGACTGACGTTGAACAGCCCTGCTGTTATCAGGGTTGTGTAGAAAGCCTAAAATCACAGCTGCTATCAACTAGGTTACTGTTCCCTTTGCCCCTCATACCAGGCCTTCAATCATGGATATGGGATCAATAGAGATGCAGTTTTTGGAGACCACAACTGGGACTTTCCCAGTCTAATTCATACTCCTTCCTTCACACATCCATTCAAAATCGATTTAAAACGCCTTCAGAAGACTTAGTTTCAGCTCAACACCTACACAACATGAGGTTTACTTTCATGAATAGTCAGTGTTGGAGATTCCCAGGTTCATTGTATTGATAATCTCTGAACTACAGGATTGCTCCTAATTTGTGGTGTTCCACAAATGTTGAAAGTTGTAATTGTAGCTGGAGGTGTACTCGTGAAAATCATGGGGCATTGAATCAGCTCTGACTCACCTGGAGCAAGTGTAACCAATGTGTCAACCTTGCTTAACAGCCGATAGTAAATCTAATGGTCTTTTTACATAAATATGCAGAATGCTTAGCAAGCATCCATCTTGGCCGCTAGTTTTTGTAAACGTTGTTAGTGGAGCTAATCATTTAGATGTGATTTTTAATTGGGCCAAAGCAACAGGTTGGTAGTTTCATCCAGTTGTTAACCCTTTAAAAGGTATGAGGCCTTGGTTTAAACCCCCTTCACTGTATATGGAATTTCCCCTCATGGAGTGAAACTTGACATGCGTACACCACTTCAAATGAATTAATTAACACTAAGTGAAGAACATATGTTATTGTCACTGTGGATCACTATTTGGGTCGCAGTTCGTTCGGGGAAAATATGAATTCTGTAAACATTATTAAAGTGTGCAATGTCTATGTACATAGGGCAGCAGCCTTCAATGTGCAAGGTTGAATAACCGGGTGGTAGCCGGCTAGTAACAGTGACTAACTTCAGGGCAGAGTACTGGGTGGAGGCTGGCTAGTGATGGCTATTTAGCAGTCTGATGGCCTTCAGATAGAAGCTGTTTTTAGTCTCTCAGTCCCAGCTTTGATACACCTGTACTGACCTCGCCTTCTGGATGATAGCGGGGTGAACAGGCAGTGGCTCGGGTGGCGGAGGTCCTTGATGATCTTTTTGGACTTCCTATGACATTGGGTGCTGTAGATGTCCTGGAGGGCAGGCAGTGTGCCCCCGGTGATGTGTTGGGCAGAGCGCACCACCCTTTAGAGAGCCCTGTTGCGGACGGTGCCGTTGCTGCACCAGAAGGTGATACAGCCCAACGTGATGCTCTCAATGGTGCATCTGTAAAAGTTTGTGAAGGTCTTAGTAAATTGTGTTATGATAAACTAAGGTCTCCTCTTCAGGAGACCTCTGTGTGTGTGTTTACACCTGTTTTGAGTGTTGTGCCCTTCAGACACTATCAGAAGGCGAAAACCGCCTACGCTCAGACTCCTCCTGTCTGGGCCCCACCAACCGGTTCTGAGAATACGTCTGGTTTTCTAAGAACACAAGGCTCCCGCAGGCCTGATGAAAACAGCCACCTGTCAGAAGATGCTTTGACTCGTTCACCTTGTTATGACCTTATTCTTGTGATGAAAGGTCAAGTTTCGGTCAAACCCACTTCTGAGCTTTTAATTGTTGACAAGATGGTTGCTGCTGTCAGGGGGAGGTTAGATTTATTAAAATGTTGTTGCCAGGGAAACACACGCAAGGAGGACTGGAGAGGCTATATGAGTTACAGGATGTCTTAGACATTTTGCAGAACCTGGGGAGAGATATCATATGCTGTACTCTGTACCAACTTCTGCCTACAATTGCATTACTAAAGGATCATTTTAATACTTAAAGAGTCTGTTTCATTTCCATTACTAATATGTTTGATAATTATAGACCTGATCATCTGTTGAAGAAATTGACCAACAACAGTATCTATGCGAATTACTCACAGGTTGGAGCTGATTTTACATTCCATAGAATCTAATTTGTGGATGTTTATGCCTATGTCAATACAGGATCCCAATGGCATAAAGTCGACTGACACGCCCTCATTTTGAGGCAGAGAGAATGTATTAATTTGATTAATGGATCAAATGTTCACCTCTAAGCTTGTAAAGGCTCTGATTAGTAATTAGCTTGGGATCATATTTTACTATTTAATGACGACATCCTTTTGATTTCCTCATGCCAAAGTCCCCTCGCAGGTAAGATCTTTTGATTTCCTCATGCCAAAGTCCCCTCGCAGGTAAGATCTTTTGATTTCCTCATGCCAAAGTCCCCTCGCAGGTAAGATCTTTTGATTTCCTCATGCCAAAGTCCCCTCGCAGGTAAGATCTTTTGATTTCCTCATGCCAAAGTGCCCTCGCAGGTAAGATCTTTTGATTTCCTCATGCCAAAGTCCCCTCGCAGGTAAGATCTTTTGATTTCCTCATGCCAAAGTCCCCTCGCAGGTAAGATCTTTTGATTTCCTCATGCCAAAGTCCCCTCGCAGGTAAGATCTTTTGACAATATTTCAAACAAAATCATCTCATTATAATACGTTTCTTAATTTAAGAAATAAGTGAGTGACGTGGTGCAAATAATATTTAATGAGGATTGGATCGACTGCATTTCTTTTGGTTTCAGCCATGGGGACCAAACTACTGGATGGATTTGTGGCTCTATTCGTCTGTGGTAAAAGGGTTTAATTAATTGTTGACTAATTAGCTGAATTATGTGACAATTAGTTATTATGAATATGGAATGTTGACAAATAATTCCTCCATAAGAATATGAAATTACAGTAATTATTATTTTGCATTCTATTAAACTCACCTATTATTTTTAGTGCCAATTTGCCTAAAATTAATGACTACTCAAATTATAAGGCAAATTAAGTATCGTAACCATTTGTGATGCCACAATAATCATACTGAAACACAACTACTACTAAGCGATGCATCTGGGTCTAAGGAGATTCACTAGGTAGTGTTTGGCATATATTTTTTAGTTTAGGACCAGTCCAAGATGCAAATTCAGGAATAGTTCAATTTTTGCATCCATGGGTCTCACAGGGTTAACCATCTCTGATGCCTAGTTCATGACCTTTTAATCCATTTCTGTATAATAATTAAAAATGTCCCCCTTTAAATTAATGTAGTTGATTATTGAGCCTGCCTCATGAAGCAGGTTCGGTTCACTTGGTCAAAGTTAGTGCATTGGGCTAAGTGGGTGAATACTTCCCAGGCTTTGCCAGCGCCAGAGGGGTTTTCAATTACACTCTGGTTTTTAGAGCACATGGAGTATAATAATTAACACTGAATAGCAGCTCAAATGTCACTCTGAACACAAGCAAATCTCAATTTAGATGCTCATCCTTTACATGCCCCTCACTCAGATTCTTCCCCCATTTAATATTCCAGTACTCGCCTCAATATTTATATTCCTTGTTCTTCCAGGTGGACAATGAGTTGGTCAATCTGCCTATGTACCTGAACAGCAGTCATGTGTCTGTCTACAGGAGTGGCTGGTACTCTGTGGTCACCAGCAGCTTTGGCCTTAACATCTCCTTCGACTGGAACAGTGCAATGTTTGTCACCCTGCCCTCCACCTACCAGGGCGCTGTCTGTGGCAACTACGATACCAGTGCCAAAATGACCTCGTACCCAGGAACGAGGCCACCCATGCCCATTCAGAGGACTTCGGGGCCAGTTGGCGCTTGGAGCAGATCCCTAGCTGTGTCCACGGCTGTAAGATGGCCTGTCCAAACTGTGAAGTCAACAAGAAGATGGTTTGAGACAGTGGGGGGTTGTGTGGGTTCCTGAGGGACCCCAAGGGGTCTATCCGGGACCACCTAACCGCAGTGGACCTGGTGGGATACTTTGAGGACAGTGTGTATGACGCGTGTCTGACGTGTGTCTGTATAAGGGTGGGCTCTGTCAGGCCATCACAGCCTATGCATCAGTCTGTCAGGTAGCCAGGGTTAAGGTGTGCAGCTGGAGGACTGCCCAGTTCTGTGGTGAGTAGTCCACACACTGTTACATTATAAAATATCTGATTTCGGCTGTGAGTGTTGGAAGCGGTTGACACACTGGTGAAATAAGGTTTCTGTGGAAAGTGCTGAGACATTTTTACAAACATTAAATTGCTTACATGTAAGATGTTTTTTTTGTTAGTGAACTCCTTCCTGTGTCTCCAGCGGTGAAGTGTCCAGCCCACAGCCCCTATGCATGTGGTTCTGGCTTTCCTGACACTTGCTAGAGTCTGTCCCCTCCCTCAGGCTGCCTGGCCCAGTGTAAGAAGGGCTGCTCCTGTAACGAGGGACAGATCCTCAGCGGCTACCACTGCGTCCCCATGTCCATGGCAACTGCTACTACAACACAGACCAGATTTTCTACCCCAACAGGAAGTGTGACGAGGAGTGCAAGTGCACCCAGGATGGAGAAGTATAAATAACTGGTCCTCAGGAAGAACATTATGGGAGCCCTGGGAAGCAGGAGAAGGCATGTTTTACTTTTAATTAATAGTCTTCACATAAGCCATTTTCTGTGATCACTGGAGCAAATCGTAATAGAGCATTCTATTCTTTAGCACTGTTTTAACACAGTTTGACCATGTTAAACTGTCTATCCTCTGCCCTAGGTGAATGGAGTGTTCAACCACCTGCCCCTGAGTGGCGGGCTGTGAAGTTCTTCCAGGGGGCTTCCACTATGCCATCAATACAGACTTCAACCTGCACGTCACCTACGCCCTTGTCTACCACGTTACAGTCACCGTGGCTGGAAACTACCGTGGCAAGACCAGCTACCTCTGTGGCAATTTCAATGGTAACCATGGCAACAACTTCCTCCAGTCATTGACAGTTGAGACTTGGCAAGCTGACAAAAGACATTAACACCGTCGGGAAGTGGCAATCCCAGGTAAGGTGTGAAGATGGTTGCGCCTAGAATTCCTGTCCCATGGCAAATAAGTGCCGACGGATAAGGCTGTCGTGCTTCGAGCTCTTAGAAAACTTTTCAGGATTTAGTTTTTTATTTGTTATTTCTACAATTATTATCCCAGCAATGTGTTTGTGTTATTACATACAGCCGGGAAGAACTTTTGGATATCAGAATGGCGGTAACTCCTCCGGCATTACGACCAATAATGCAATTTTCCCGAACTTTGTTCGTATACCCCAGGGCAATTGAACCGATCCCAGAGGCGGTTACAAAACTCCGGCGGCGGAAAGAGGCACTCAGGACGCGTGCACACAACCCACCACTTCCAAGTATATTACTTGCAAATGTTCAGTCTCTGGATAATAAAGTTGACGAACTCAGGGCAAGGATTTCCTTCCAGAGAAACCTAAGGGATTGTAACATACTCTGTTCCACGGAAACATGGCTCTGTCGGGATATACTGCCTGAGTCCGTTCAGCCAGTTGGTTTCTCAGTTCATTGCACAGACAGGAATAAATATCTCTCCGGGAATAAGGGCGGGGTGTATGTTTCATGATTAACTACTCATGGTGTGATTGTGATAACATACAGGAACTAACGTCCTTTTAATCACCTGACATAGAATACCTCACAATCAAATGCCGACCGCATTACCTCAAAAGTTCATTATCTTCGGTTATAGTCACAGCCGTGTATATTCCCCCTCAAGCCGATACCACAACAGCGCTCATGCAAACTGGAAACCACATATCCTGAGGCAACATTTATTGTAGTTTAGGATTTTAACAAAGCAAATGAGGAAAACGTTACAGAAGTTTTATCAACACATTGACTGTAGTACTCGCTCTGCTAAAACACTTGACCACTGCTACTCCAACTTCCGGGACGCCTACAAGGCCCTCTCTTCGGCAAATCTGAGCAACTCTATTTTGCTCCTCCCTTCCTATTAGCAGAAACTCAAACAGGAAGTACCCGTGCTAAAGACTATTTAACGCTGGTCTGACCAATCGTAATCCATGCTTCAAGATTGTTTTGATCACGCGGACTGGGATATGTTCCAGGCAGCCGCCGAGAGCCACATTGACTAATATACGGATATGGTGACTGAGTTTATCAGGAAATGTATAGGAGATGTTGTACCCACTGTGACTATTAAAACCTGCCCTAACCAGAATCCGCAGATAGATGTCAGCATCCGCGCAAAACTGAAAGCACGAACCATCACATTTAACCATGACAAGGTGACTGGGAATATGGCCGAAAACGAACAGTGTAGTTATTCCCGCCTCAAAGCAATCAAACAGGCAAAACGTAAGTACAGAGAAAGTGGAGTCGCAATTCAACGGCTCAGATGCAAGACATATGTGGCAGTGTCCACAGACTACAAAGGGTAGTGCCATAAAAGCAGCCTGCGGGCTCTCCTTCTCTGTGGCTGATGTGAGTAAGCGTGTTAACACTCGCAAGGCTGTCGGCCCAGACGGTGTCCCTAGCCGCGTCCTCAGAGCATGCGCAGACCAGCTGGCTGGAGTGTTTACGGACATGTTCAATCTCTCCATCTTAGATGGAAAGTTACGGAGGATGGTAGCGGACTATAGCCACTCCTATCTGTCATATCTTTAATCTGAGCCTAGAGGAACGCATTTGTCCAAGTAATTCCGCTACCCAAGAGTAGTAAAGCGGCCTTTACTGGTTCTATCAACTGACCTAAAAGCTTGCTGCCGGCTCTTAGCAAACTCTTGGAAAGAATTGTGTTCGACCAAATACAATGCTATTTCTTTGTAAACAAATTAACAGACTTTCAACATGCTTCTAGAGAACTGCATTCAACATGTACTGCACTGACACATGACTGAAAATTAGTTGAAAGAAATCGATAAGAAGATTGTGGGAGCTGTACTGTTAAATCAGTGCAGCCTTTGATATTATTTACCATAACCTGTTGTTGAAAAAAATATGTGTGCTATGGCTTTTCAACCTCAGCTCTGAATCCACATAATGGCAATCTAATAGAACTCAAGTGTTTTCTTTAATGGAAGCTTGTCTATTGTCAAACATGTAAAGTGTGGTGTACCGCATTGCAGCTCTCTAGGCCCTGTACTCTTTTATAATTTTACCAATGACCTGCCACTGGCATAAAACAAAGCATGTGTCCATGTATGCTAATGATTCAACCATATACGCATCAGCAACCACAGCTAAAGTCACTGAAACCCTTAACAAAGAGTTGCAGTCTGTTTTGGAGTGGGTGGCCACTAATAAACTGGTCCTGAACATATCTAAAAGTAAGAGCATTGTATTTGGTACAAATCATTCCCTGAGTTCTAGACCTCCGCTGGATCTGGTAATGAATGGTGTGGCTGTTGAACAAGTTGAGGAGACTAAATTACTTGGCGTTACCTTAGATTGCAAACTGTCATGGTCAAAACGTATAGACTCAATGGTTGTAAAGATGGGGAGAGGTCTGTCCATAATAAAGAGATGCTCTGCTTTTTTGACATGACATTCCAAAGGCAAGTCCTGCAGGCTCTAGTTTTGTGGTATCTTGATTATTGTCCTGTCGTGTGGTTGATTGCTGCATGGAAAGATCTAGTTAAGCTGCAGCTGGCCCACAACAGAGCAGCACATCTTGCTCTTCCTTGTAAGGGTGCCATGCATGCCAGTCTCTCTTGGCTAAGAGCTGAGAAGAGACTATCACTTCTTTTCATAAGAAACAATGTGTTAAATCCCTAATTGTTTGCATAGTCAACTGACACACACACTTATCACACCAGACATGCCACCAGGGGTCTTTTCATAGTCCAAATCCAGAACAAATTCAGGAAAACGTGCAGTATTATATTGTGCCCTTATTGCATTGAACTCCGTTCCATCTCATATTGCTCAAATGAACAGCAAACTGCAATGCTCTACTTTCCGGCTACCCGGATAAAGCACTAAATAAACTTCAGTTAGTGCTAAATACGGCTGCTAGAATCCTGACTAGAACCAAAAAAAATTATCATATTACTCCAGTGCTAGCTTCCCTACACTGGCTTCCTGTTAAGGCAAGGGCTGATTTCAAGGTTTTACTGTTAACCTACAAAGCGTTACATGGGCTTGCTCCTACCCATCTTTCCGAGTTGGTCCTGCCGTACATACCTACACGTATGCTACGGTCACAAGACACAGGCCTCCTAATTGTCCCTAGAATTTCTAAGCAAACAGCTGGAGGCAGGGCTTTCTCCTATAGATCTCCATTTTTATGGAATGGTCTGCCTACCCATGTGAGAGACGCAGACTCGGTCTCAAACTTTAAGTCTTTACTGAAGACTCATTTCTTCAGTAGGTCATATGATTGAGTGTAGTCTGGCCCAGGAGTGTGAAGGTGAACGGAAAGGCTCTGGAGCCTTTCTTTGCCTGGCCGGTTCCCCTCTCTCCACTGGGATTCTCTGCCTCTAACCCTATTACAGGGGCTGAGTCACTGGCTTACTGGTGCTTTTTCGAGCCGTCCCTAGGAGGGGTGCGTCAATTGAGTGGGTTGAGTCACTGACGTGATCTTCCTGTCTGGGTTGCCCCCCCCCCCCCGGTTTGTGCCGTGGCGGAGATCTTTGTGGGCTATACTCGGCCTTGTCTCTGGATGGTAAGTTGGTGGTTGAAGATTTCCTCTAGTGGTGTGGGGGCTGTGCTTTGGCAAAGTGGGTGGGGTTATATCCTTCCTGTTTGGCCCTGTCCGGGGGTATCATCGGATGGGACCACAGCGTCTCCTGACCCCTCCTGTCTCAGCCTCCAGTATTTATGCTGCAGTAGTTAATGTGTCGGGGGGCTAGGGTCAGTTTGTTATATCTGGAGGACTTCTCCTCTCTTATCCGGTGTCCTGTGTGAATTTAAGTATGCTCCCTCTAATTCTCTCCTTCTCTCTCTCTGAGGACCTGAGCCCTAGGACCATGCGTCAGGACTACCTGGCATGATGACTCCTTGCTGTCCCCACTCCACTTGGCCTTGCTGCTGCTCCAGTTTCAACTGTTCTGCCTGCGGCTATGGAACCCTGACATGTTCACCGGACCTGCTAAAAAAGCCAACTGACATTTACTCCTGAGGTGCTGACTGACTTACTGCACCCTCGATAACTACTGTGATTATTATTATTTGACCATGCTGGTCATTTATGAACATTTGAACATCTTGGCCATGTTCTGTTATAATCTCCACCTGGCACAGCCAGAAGAGGACTGGCCACCCCTCATAGCCTGGTTCCTCTCTAGGTTTCTGCCTAGGTTTTGGCCTTTCTAGGGAGTTTTTCCTAGCCACCGTGCTTCTACACCTGCATTGCTTGCTGTTTGGAGTTTTAGGCTGGGTTTCTGTACAGCACTTTGAGATATCAGCTGATGTACAAAAAGCTATATAAATAAGTTTGATTTGATTTTGATTTGACCTTGTTTCAAAACGTAACACCTCAGAGCACAACGCCTCTCCCCTATTTGACCTAGATAGTTTGTGTGTATGTATATGAGGCTACGTGTGCCTTTTTTGTTGTTGATCTGGTTCTGTCTATTGATGTTCTGTATTATGTCATCGGTCATGTTTTGTGTGGATCCCAGGAAGAGAAGTTGCTGCTTTTGCAACAGCTAATGGGGAACCTAATGAAATGCCAAAAGTCTCACCTGTTTTTTAATCAGTAATTACCGCAGGGGATTCTGACATTTAATTAAAATGGTTCAAATGCAATTTAAAACCACACTTTCCTTCCCTTAAAAGGACTTGTCAGGCTCCTTGTTTGGTACTTGTTCTTTAAGAGAAAAAGTGGTTGAATAGTCCTAGCATCGCTGCATACCCATGGGTGCCTGATCTGTGCTCTTACTGCAGCGGTTAAATAACATTTGCACTTAAAATGGAGTTCAAGATACATAATTTAAAGAGGGAATGAGGATAGGTAGAGTCTCTCTGCAAGTAGTTTACAGTATTGTAGAGAAAGAGAAAACACTTCTACTAGGCATAGGATTAAAGGAAATATTATGATTGGACACTGAAGGAATACTGCAGTGATGTTCTATGTACATTCCCTCGTTGTACTACTGCTCTATAAGAAGAGTTACATCATACTCTACACGTCAACCACTCGCCAGCTAGAGAAGTCCCCAACGATCACAGTCACATCTGTGGAGGATTGCCTGTTATGTCTTCCTTGGCAATACCGTCGTAGTTGCCGCAGCGCCGAACACCCGCCAGGTGGTTGTCAATAGTAACCAAGAGCTCCTGGGAGATGGAGTAGGGGACACCCTCTCGATGACCACTGTCCTGTCGGCGACGCTGATTGTCTGGAGTGCTGAGGATGGACACAGTCTGGCCGTTGATCTGGGCGATACAGGAAAAGGACAAAGACAGT
The DNA here is from genome assembly GCF_029448725.1 of Salvelinus fontinalis. Classification (NCBI taxonomy): domain Eukaryota; kingdom Metazoa; phylum Chordata; class Actinopteri; order Salmoniformes; family Salmonidae; genus Salvelinus; species Salvelinus fontinalis. The sequence goes on from NC_074702.1 coordinate 13,219,351, forward strand.
CATGTCCATTACAGAATGGTGTTATCAAAAATATATTTTGTGGATGGTCATATGTCCATTTCTTTGCCCTAACAGCTGCTACAGTAAATGTGCTCTGTGTAATATGTCTCATCCACTCCCTCATCACTCGTTCCTCAGCCTTACTCACCCAGGTGTTGTGCTGGCTGTTGATAGTGACATCCATGGAGAACACTTAGACTGTAGCCACATTGGGATAGGCTCCCTTACTATAGACGTGTGCGTAAACCACCACCCTGAACCACTGGCCAAAGGTCTGGTCACACAGAGGCCACCTCGAACGCCCCTATGCCCACGGCCGCCTCATGCCATTGAAGGAGGTGAAGTGGATACCAGGGTGGACCATGCAGTGCCCCTGCTTGCATTGGCATCCTCTGACAGTCCTTCAGCCCACTGAACTCTCCTCTGGCACAGATCAGCTTCTCACACCTCACCAGCCCTGAGAGGCGGGGCAAACACACTTCGAGTCACAGACTTCTGTTAACACCACTTGGCCAACCTGAAAATATAGAACATATTTGCTGAACCAAGGGATCATCCATCTACTGTGGTATGGGAAACTTAAGTGTAGATTCTCAGGTATACTGGTTGAATTGGCAATTTAAGTGAATCCTGGTACTTCAGTGCTAGTAATGTAGAATACAATAAAACATTATGTAGGGTGACCTAGCATTAATAACGGTGTTGAATAAAAGGTAGAGCCTCACCATCACATAGTGGCCTTCGTAGATGCATCCGCACGTATCCATGGAGACACTTGTCGCCATCAGAGACGAAGCCCACGTTGCACTGGCAGCCCTCAAAGCAGAGCAGGTGAAGGAGTCCACCAGGCTGGCACAGCTAGTACCACAGGTATCGGCTCACAGCTCATAGTGGGATACCATGAAGGAATAGAGTTGACAGTGGATTTAAATTTGCAAAACTACTACAGTATATAACTTCTACATCACCATTTATGCAAAGGGTAGTTAAAGAAGAACTTTGCTTTTTAAAACCAAATCTACATTTCTTATTTAAATGGCATGTTCTAGAAGGGCGTAGACAATTTATTTTAGTGTGACTTCACTTGTGTTTAAGAAACTTCCCCAACTAGATATTAACTTCCTCATCCTTGTTGTGCAGTAAGGGAGCTCTGTAAAAACATGATCAAATGCTCCAAAAACACCCAAATATGTCCTTTTAGAAACGGAAAAGCTCTCAGTATTGCCTTTGCAGGTCTTTAGATGTGGTACATTCTCCATGTAGCCTGCTGCTAGAACAGAGAGGTATCGCTTGAGTCGCAACAAAATGGAATATACTGTACAGTTGCAGGTAAAGTTTGGAATGACAATTTCATGTGTAGAACACCTAAAATCCAGCATTTCTATACTGAGAGCGTTTCCATTGGGTGTCACAGGGGCTTCCAGGAGGCCCACTTTTTCTTTGTTAAGTTTAGCCAAAGGGCCCTTTCTCCAAGCGCCAGGCTCACGGTGCGGGAGACCCGGAAGTTATCCATAACCTCGCCCGGACACTGACATTTTATGAGACTCCCGTTTACAGAAGATAGTATCACCAATATCAGGTCAGTTGAAACATCTCTGGTGACGTTTTGTATAGCCACACCTGTAACTACCAGTATAATGGTCCTATTTTGGGGGGTTAAATCACATTATCTGGTGTTACAATCTGTAGCTAGAGGGAACACAGAAACACCCTTAAGTGAGGCGACTATCCTTTAGTGGGAAGGTGTTAGTGCTGAAGGCGGACATTCTGCCTTCATTACTTCACCTTGCCTATGTGTGGATCCCATCAATCTATTTCAATAGTTTTCCAATGACCTTGCAAGGTGTGCTGACCACAGGCTAAAAGGGGTTGAGTAGTCTAATAGGCCTACTTACCAATACCAAGGAGTTAGTACACTTGGAGCAGCAACAGAAGCTTTATTGCTGGTGACCGAAATACAACTTGATGTAGGTTGTCATATTGTTTGTTGTAGACATACTTACTTGTGTGGACAATGGGACGTTGCTAGCCATTAGCTTAATTGCCCTGCAGTGGCGCAAGCTAAGAGCAAAAGATGTCCCAACAGTACAACCAGCACCTGAACTGTGCTTATGATGAACTCGCTCACTCTATGATATCATTGAGATCCACAAACAATCGCTTAAGTGCATGCCGCCACCTACTGCGCAGGAATGTACGATCCATCATGATCTGCCCGATTCTGTACTACCATGAAAATAACAGCCAAATAAATCCACACTAACTTCTACCACAAAAAACCCTCCAACACCCCTACCCATTTAAACTTGATCTATAACATACTGAAATGCTCCACCCTTAGGTTTGTTCAGCATGTCAACAACATTTAACAGCAAAATCCGCTACCCCAAATATCTCTTTTGCCATTTCTGCTTTCGACAACCCGAGTCGTATTGATAACTTTATTCATTATGTCGTGTCTTTGGCATAATTAAAAGTGAAGACTGTTATTTTATCAAATAAATTCTCTGTAATTATTATTACGGAATTAAACTAATCATGTAAATGTAATTAACTAGGAAGTCAGGGCACCACAGAAAATCTTCAGATTACCATGTTATAATTTTCCGAATATAACTTTTCAAATATTTTAATATCTGATAAATTAGTCTTCTATTAATGAATTATTCCTTACCTCACGTCAGTCTCATTCCAAACGTTGTAAATTGTTGGTTATCTGCACGAACCCAGCCTTTACTATGAATTATCCATACACCAATTGGCTTAATCATTTATTTACTAACTAACAAAAAATGAACAAACAAACAAACAGTAGATATGTTACTAACAAATGATAGTGGGCTAAGCTGATATGACGGCTTGCTGGACAAAGGAAAGTGGGTGTGGACTGAGAAAGTGCGGGAAAGACAAAAGGGATCACTACAAACCATTGATAACTATATTAATTGAAATGCTAATCCTTTGCTCATGAACGCTAACTCATTCGGGAATAATTGTAATCAATATATATTTACGCCCATGTGTCATGATCTTTTCTGTTGAAATCCAGTCCATCTGCTGGAGAGTTCATCCGAGTCTCCCTCTCGCTCTCTTTCCGTTTCCCTGAAGATCAAAGTCTTTCGTGGTTAGAATGGATACTTCAGAGTACCATTCAGAAATGTTCTCATAAAGATTTGCTCTTATTCTGTTGGGACCGATAGTCTCAGAGTTGAACCGTTTACAGCTGTGTAGCCAATGCTCCAGCTTACACCGAGGTATGCGTGGTCTGAAGAGGATTTCCTCAGGAGGGGGTTTTATTCGTAACATTTGAAAAGGTGGTTCTATGACGCCAGATCATGTCTGTGCTCACGGGGACGGGGACGGGCCAATGACTTAGTTAAACTTTAAAGGGAATACAATTCTCTCACATTAAAGGTTTAACATCACATTACATCATTTCACAAATAGTTTCATCTTTACTCATTCATTTTATACAATAATTAGATACAAATGTCATAACGGAGGCACCTGTGTAAACAGAGTTATGGAAATGTGGCTGTATTGTTTTTCATGAGGTCACAAACATGAAACAAAACGGACCGGGTCGTAGCTGGCTTCTCTACCGACCATTTACACATTCTCCAAAACATGGATATTGTTCAGTTCTCAAATTCTGTGATGTAGGAGAAGTTCCTTTGTTCTACTGTGAAACTCACTCTCTCTATACTGCATGGCCATGGGGAGAGAGTCTCCACCAGGAATTTACAACCTGAGATAACAGAACCTGGGTGTAGGAGAGAGTGAGGGGAGTAAGCCACGATCTATACCCAGAAAGGGCCACATCATGACAATTATCTAAGTGTCCTTTGACGCCGCACATTCATGAGCGCAAGATTTCTGAATAGGCCGCAAAACCATGCCAGAACCAGCAGAAACACCAGCCCCGACATTAGGTCCACTTAGTACAGGAGCAGCATTGGAAGCTCCATCATTCCATACTGTAGTTCCATCAAATCGGTCTTATAGCCTTTACATATGATACATCATGACAACTTCTATATCGCCGAGCCCCTCTCTGCACCTGGCATCCACCAAATGCTAAACTATGTCCCCACCACAATTGCAACACTTACCCTTCACATTGCGCCCACATTCACCATAATCGTGTTCCCCTCCACACTTAGCATATCAGTTCCTTCCTTTACATTGAACTGCGACATGTCCCATTCTTTTGCATTTAAAAGTATGGCAACTGCTCGGCATCTGACCATAAGGCGCTACAGAGGATAGTGCTTAAGGCCCAGTACATCCCTGGGGCCAAGCTTCCTGCCATCCAGGACCTATATAATTGGCGATGTCAGAGGAAAGACTCCAGTCACCCACGTTATACACTGTTCTCTCTGCTACCGCACGGCAAGCGGTACCGGAGTGCCAAGTCCAGGACCAAAAGGCTCCTTAACAACTTCTACCCCCAAGCCATAAAACTGATTAACAATTAATTAAATGGCCACCGGACTATTACATTGACCCCCTCCATTTGTTTTGTACACTGCTACTACTCACTGTTTATTATCTATACATAGTCACTTCACCCCTACCTACATGTACAAATTACCTCAACTAACCTGTACCGCCACACACTACCTCAGTACTGGTACCTCCTGTATATAGCCTCATTATTGTGTTACTTTTTATTATTTATTTTTTCTTTCAACTATAGTTTACTTGGTAAATATTTTCTAAACGCTTCTTAGGTATAGGGGGCAACATTTTCACTTTTGGATGAATTTGTGCCCAAATTAAACGGCCTCGTACTCTGTCCTAGATCATATGATATGCATATTATTATTACTATTGGATAGAAAACACTGAAGTTTCTAAAACTGTTTGAATTATATCTGTGAGTAAAACAGAACTCATATGGCAGGCAAACTTCCAAACAAGGAAGTGAAAATTCTGAATTGGGTCGCTGTGAAAGGCATCGCCTATTCAATTGCATTATATTTATGGATCTGTATGCACTTCATACGCCTTCCACTAGATGTCAACAGGCAGTAGAACGTGGAATGAAGCGTCTAGCCTGATGTGGGACCGAATGAGAGCCTTTGGAGTGACAGGTCAGGCAGATTGCCAGTACTTGGCCGCGCACATTGGGAATGTCATTTCTTTGTCTGCAATGTGTTAGATAGACATGAAGAAATTCTCAGTCTGGGACGTTATTGGATATATTTGAGAAAAACATCCTGAAGATTGATTCTCAAATGAGTTTGACCAGTTTATTCGACTTTTAATATCACTTTTTGAAGTTTTCGTTCATTGCGCAAATGTTTATGGACACGTGAGCTACACATGCTAGCCAAAGTTGCTAATTCGACAGACGTAATGGGCATTATAAAACAAAACAACGATTTATTGTGGAACTAGGATTCCTGGCACTGCATTCTGAGGAAAGTTCAAAGGTAAGGGAAAATTTAAGATGTTATTTCGTATTTCTGTTGACTCTGTTGACTCCAACATGGCGGAGAATGGCTGAGCGCTGTCTCAGATTATTGCATGCTGTGCTTTTTACTAAAGTTATTTTTTAAATCTAACACAGCGGTTGCATTAAGAACCAGTGTATCTTTAATCAAAGTTTATGATGAGTATTTCTGTATTTCACGTTGCTATCTGTAATTACTTTCGCTATTTTGGAGCCATTTCTGAACATGGCGCCAATGTAAAACCACGATTTCTGGCTATAAATATGCACATTATCGAACAAAACATAAATGTATTGTATAACATGATGTCATAAGACTGTCATCTGATGAAGTTGTTCAAAGGTTAGTGATTAATTTTCTCTCTATTTGTGGGTTTTGTGAAAGCTATCTTTGCAGTGAAAAATGGCTGTGTTTTTTGGGATATGGTGGTGTGCTAACATAAAGGTTGTGTTTTCGCTGTAAAACATTGTAAAAATCGGACATGTTGGCTGGATTCACAAGATGTTTATCTTTCATTTGCTGTATTGGACTTGTGATTTCATGAAATTATATTATGATATCCCTGTGGCGCTAGGCTAGGCTATGCTAGTCAGCGTTTCTGATGAGAATGATCCCGGATCCGGGATGGGTGATCCAGAAAGGTTTTAAACTGCACTGTTGGTTAAGGGCTTGTAAATAAGCGTTTCACTCTAAGGTCTACACTTGTTGTATTCGGTGCATGTGACAAAGTTTGATAAGACGGAAATGGAGATGGGACAAATTCTCTGACATTGAAACTAATGAATCTTATCTGTACTTTCCCAGGCATGACTTTCTCAAACGTAAGCAGTACTGATAGGCTTTCACTTCTTTGACCAGCTTTCCTACTAATAAAACTTTTGGCCTCATTCACTCTTCCTCCCTTCACATTTTCTTTAATATCGTCTATGGACATACATATTGGGACCCCATTGACGACTCCCCTCAATCTTGCATAAGTACCAGGAACGTGTCTTTTAATCTTCAGAATCTTCTCTTGCTGAGCTTGGTTACGACAAAATATTAACAATCTACCACTTCCAATGAACCGAGCTAATTTGACCTCACCTACTGTAATAAATACCATTTTAAATAACACAAGCATATTGCTATTACATTGTTATAACTAACTTCTTTCTAAAACAGGGTTTCTCACAAGCAGAAACTGAGACCCACACACACCCAGAGACAGATGGCTGACACAGAACATTCATAAACACTGATAAGGCAGGAAAGGCCTTGAGCAAGAGTGCTTGGGTCTGCATTTCACGAGATAATGAGACACACACATAACCAAGGACAGAGGGCTGACATAAACCTTTCATAAACACCGATTAAATAGGAACATCTGCGCACACACCTAATCTCCTGTTTTAGCTGAACATTTGGTAACAAAGAACTTTTGATGCAAGACTCAGAAGGATGATGCACAGCTCATCCGGACCAATCTGAGAAGACAACAACCTGATCAGGACCAACCAGAAAACCAGATCTACCAGACTCAACCTACTTTCTGTGCTGTATAAAATGACTATGTATTTCTGTTATCTGGGCTCTGTCTGAAGGTTCCTTACGAGCTGAATGAACGAGTCCATGCATGTTTGTATCAGATATCTTTACCTCTGAATAAAACTGCTTTTTATTATACGAATATCCACCCTGTCCAGAGTCTCTACTTCGTCTCAGTTCTCCAGTAAACTTGTGTCATCAACACTACCTCTTTCTCTACAACATTAATTAGAAAGTCGGATAAGGTGTAAATGAGGCCATGTGTTCTCAAAAACCATCGGGACTTTCCACTCCAACACATTATTACTCTTGCTTCTTACCTTGGCTTTCTTTACTAGACTCTCCACTGCTTTCAGTATCATGATCTCTCTTCTTCCTTTGTCTTTCCACTACAGGCCATTCCAGTCCTTGACCCTCATCCTCCCACTCCATACCATCAGAACTGACACCAATATTCTTTGCAATCCAGTACAGCGGTTGCTTCACCAACTTTTTCCTCAACTTCCACGTTCAAACTTAACTGTCAATCGTAGTCGCTAACATGCTAATTAGGGCCAGCTGTCAAGCGTCAACAACTTGCCCCTGGGAAGATCTCAATTGCTCTCTCCTCGTTTCCTTCTCAAAAACCATTGGAGGAGAAAGTCAGGGGGAAGAACCTTTGGCTTTCTTATCCAATGGGTTTTGAGAAGGAGCCGAGGAGAGAGGACCCGTGGCGTTGCAATTGAGCTCTTCCTATTGTTCGAGAGCATCAAAACGACTGCAGGCTAACTGATCTACAAATCACCTTACATCATAAATAAAGACTCATTCATATTTGTAGATCAGTCAATCGGTAAACAATTTACCCATGATACCTTGCGGTTTTGATATTCTTGAACGCGGCCCATCAACGCTGTGATGCATTGTGGGTGACTGACTGACTGATCTCTAAATGATCATGAATAGTTATTTATACTGCAAGGTGATTTGTAGATCAGTCACTGACTGCAATTGAGTCGACGTCAATAAGCCCCTAATCTTCAATTAGAGTAATGATGCTCGGGTGTGTGAATCTGGGAGCCCAGAAAGGCCCACCAAATACATGTTCATCCTAAACACAGTTCCAGTGCTACTCTAGGGCAATTAGTCCAAACTGTTAGCAGTGTCTGTTTGTCCACATAAGTATTTCTAGTACAAACAATATGACAACCTAAATCAAGTTTATTTATTTTTTGTTCATTTCATCCAATTAAACAACTGTTTTTGTCCCCAGCAATGAAGTTTATGTTGCTGGTCCATGTATACTTCCTCTTAGATATTGGTAAGTACGCTAGCCTGCTGCATCCCTCTTACGGTTTAGCAAGCCTGTTGCATTTTTCCATACTGTATGTGTGTGTGCATGGTCATTGGGAACACTCTCGAAATAGATTGACGGGATCCTTCGGGGTGTTTCTCTGTACTCGGTTCCCTCACGCTGCCTTTGACTGCTACAAGGTGTGCCACTCAATGTCATTGTGACTCCAGTGAAATATCACCCCATTTGTTTGATTATGCAAGACAAAGGTTGTAGGTCTTGTCTTGGTGGCCAATACTGAGTTGTATGCCCCTTAAAGATTATCCAGTAGTTTCTAAGGTTACACCCACAACCCAACAGTGGTCTTGAGAAATGTGTACTACAGTAGGTTCCCGACTGTCATAGTTCTCTCGCTACTGTCTCTCACTCAAATGGCGACGTGCTGAAATCCTAATTGCTTGGCCCATGTTGTGCAGCATAGTAGCTAATGTTAGTCACCTATTCACAACAAATTGCAACTCGTAACTTATTGTATGAAATGGATAATGGACATCCCCAACTTGTTACACAACTTAACATACTAATTGGAGTAGCTCAGCTTTACAAGGTTACGTTTCCCATGGAATCCAGGTTGGTTCTTTAAATAGACAAAGTTCTATTTTAACGCTTGGCTCCGCAGACCAGCCTTCACAAGCGCAAGTGGTGTGGGGTAAATTATTGAATAACGTGTGTGTACATTGATTTTGCAGTGTGCGCACACAATGTTGCCAGTGAGGTTTCTATGTTACGAGCGAGACGATTTGTCATAGCAGACAATTTCTTATTTAAAAAAAATGTAATTTACAACAATGACCGGGGGAAATGACACAATTGGCATCTGGACAGGGCCGTGTGTACAGACCTTTCAGGGGCAGGTGCTAAAAATGGCAAAGGGCACCCCACATGAGAATTTACTTATAATTCATAACATACAAATGCCGCAGTGAAAATTGTTATCTTAGGTGTATTTCTTTCTGCAAAACTCACTCATTGCAAACTAGTTACAGTGCCTCGAATGGTGGTCCAACGCCGTAACGTGAAGTTGCTTGAGCCCCGTCGAGGGTGGAGCAGATTTGTTTTTGTGTATACAACAGTAAAACATTCTGACTAATTGTTTCAACACTCGGCAGCTCTGGGAAATGTGCCGATCTATTAAACATGGAACCAATCAGAACTCTTGTGCATTGTGATGAAGGCAGCCAATGGCCTGCTTCTTTGTAAACACAGCCTCTTGTGAAATCGCAAGCTGCTGTCTGGTGAACAGATATAGCTTGCTCCCAGACTGAAATAAGATATCTGTTTTTTGAGTGCACTTGGAATATGCAGCATGCCATACAAATTGTCATATTAAGACCTAACACTGACCATTTTAGCCAATGTATTGAAAGCTAGCCAGCTATTGTAAGTTTACTCTATGGATTTCATTTTTGAATCATGTTGGCATGATTGTCTCTTTTCAATTAACTATCTGCAGGCTTATAAACACATTCAATCAAATACTTTGCAGCAACTCAAAAGAATGTAGATAGGTGTGTCATGCATGCTAGAATGGTGGTTTAAAAATGACGGCTGCATATTAGCCAATGCACATGGCATTACTTCTGAACCAGAAACGTTGTTATTAAATAGCAGCTGCCCAATACCATGGTGGATGCATTGGAATAGAAGGTATGTTGAAAGATCTAGGATTATATTACAAGCAGCTGGGAAATGAATGTTTCAAATACTAAATATATTTTACATTTCTAAATGTAGTGTAACCTACAATCAGTGGCTGTGTGCCTTCAAAGTATTTACAGCCCTTTACTTTTTCCAACATTTTGTGTTGCAGCCTGAATTTGAAACTGATTTAAATGTAGATTGCCACTTATATATACACACCACATAATGTCAAAGTGGAATCGTTTTTGCAAATGATTTAAAAAGCTGAAATGTCTTGCGTCAAGTACTCAACCCCTAAATAAGTTGAGGATACGTTTGCTCAAGTTGCTTGGAGTCACTGTGCAATAGTGTTTAACATGGTTTAATGACTACCCACATGCATGGGTCTCTCAATCGAGCAGTGCATTTCAAGCACAGATTCAACCAAAAAAAGACTAGGGATGTTTCCAATCCTTGCAAAGAGCACCTATGGGTAAAAAAAATATCCCTTTGAGCATGGTATTCATTACACTTTGGATGGCGTATCAATACACCCAGTCACTACAAAGATGCTGGCGTCCTGCCTAACTCAGTTGCCAGAGGAAGGAAACCGCACGGGTATTTCACCATGAGGCCAATGGTGATTTAAAAAATATATATACACTGCTCAAAAAAATAAAGGGAACACTTAAACAACACAATGTAACTCCAAGTCAATCACACTTCTGTGAAATCAAACTGTCCACTTAGGAAGCAACACTGATTGACAATAAATGTCACATGCTGTTGTGCAAATGGAATAGACAAAAGGTGGAAATTATAGGCAATTAGTAAGACACCCCCAAAAAAGGAATGGTTCTGCAGGTGGTGACCACAGACCACTTCTCAGTTCCTATGCTTCCTGGCTGATGTTTTGGTCACTTTTGAATGCTGGCGGTGCTTTCACTCTAGTGGTAGCATGAGACGGAGTCTACAACCCACACAAGTGGCTCAGGTAGTGCAGTTCATCCAGGATGGCACATCAATGCGAGCTGTGGCAAGAAGGTTTGCTGTGTCTGTCAGCGTAGTGTCCAGAGCATGGAGGCGCTACCGGGAGACAGGCCAGTACATCAGGAGACGTGGAGGAGGCCGTAGGAGGGCAACAACCCAGCAGCAGGACCGCTACCTCCGCCTTTGTGCAAGGAGGTGCACTGCCAGAGCCCTGCAAAATGACCTCCAGCAGGCCACAAATGTGCATGTGTCAGCATATGGTCTCACAAGGGGTCTGAGGATCTCATCTCGGTACCTAATGGCAGTCAGGCTACCTCTGGCGAGCACATGGAGGGCTGTGCGGCCTCACAAAGAAATGCCACCCCACACCATGACTGACCCACCGCCAAACCGGTCATGCTGGAGGATGTTGCAGGCAGCAGAATGTTCTCCACGGCGTCTCCAGACTGTCACATGTGCTCATGTGCTCAGTGTGAACCTGCTTTCATCTGTGAAGAGCACAGGGCGCCAGTGGCGAATTTGCCAATCTTGGTGTTCTCTGGCAAATGCCAAACGTCCTGCACGGTGTTGGGCTGTAAGCACAACCCCCACCTGTGGACGTCGGGCCCTCATACCACCCTCATGGAGTCTGTTTCTGACCGTTTGAGCAGACACATGCACATTTGTGGCCTGCTGGAGGTCATTTTGCAGGGCTCTGGCAGTGCACCTCCTTGCACAAAGGCGGAGGTAGCGGTCCTGCTGCTGGGTTGTTGCCCTCCTACGGCCTCCTCCACGTCTCCTGATGTACTGGCCTGTCTCCCGGTAGCGCCTCCATGCTCTGGACACTACGCTGACAGACACAGCAAACCTTCTTGCCACAGCTCGCATTGATGTGCCATCCTGGATGAACTGCACTACCTGAGCCACTTGTGTGGGTTGTAGACTCCGTCTCATGCTACCACTAGAGTGAAAGCACCGCCAGCATTCAAAAGTGACCAAAACATCAGCCAGGAAGCATAGGAACTGAGAAGTGGTCTGTGGTCACCACCTGCAGAACCATTCTTTTTTTGGGGGTGTCTTACTAATTGCCTATAATTTCCACCTTTTGTCTATTCCATTTGCACAACAGCATGTGACATTTATTGTCAATCAGTGTTGCTTCCTAAGTGGACAGTTTGATTTCACAGAAGTGTGATTGACTTGGAGTTACATTGTGTTGTTTAAGTGTTCCCTTTATTTTTTTGAGCAGTGTATATTTTTAAGCAGTTAGAGTTTAATGGCTGTGATGGTAGAGAACGTTATATTTATTCCACAATACTATACTAAATGACAGTGAAAAGAAGGAATTTTGTACAGAAGAAGGCACTAAAGTAATACTGTGAAGCAATTCACTTTTTGTCCTGACATACTATTACTGAGTACCACTCTATATTTTCAAGCAGTGGTGGCTGCATCCTGTTATGGGTATGCTTGTAATTGTTAAGGAATGGAGCTAAGCACTAGGAACATCCGAGAGAAATCTGGTTTTCTGCATTCCACTAGACACTAGGAGATGAATGAACTTTTAGCAGGACCATTACCTAAACACAAGGCAAAATCTACACTGGAGAAGGTGGCTGTGTTTTGACTTAAACCTATGGCAAAACCTGCAAATGGGTTTTATAGCAATGCTCAAACTAATTTGACAGAACTTGGAAGAATTACGGCGTCGCCGTAGACCAATATGTGGGTGGGAGTGTGCGCTGTGAACACAACCTGTTGGAGAGTTGTTCTGTGGGCTGGTCACCCGTGTGCTGGATGGACCGTTCAAGCAATGACACTGTCATCAACCCCCAGGCCTACTTTGACAACTGTAAATATGATGTGTGTATGGGAGGAGGCCTCAGACAATTCCTCTGCTGTGCCCTGGAGGCCTACACTGAAGCCTGCCAGAGAGAGGGCATCCAGATACACGACCGGCAGAAAGTGGCACAATGCTGTGAGTAACCTATGTTTGTATGCCATGCTTCTATCCAGTAAATAAAATTACAACCTATTGAGTCTTTACTCTAACCCCTCCTTCTATAGCTGCCAGATGTCCAACCAACAGCCGCTGTGTGGCTCTGCCTGTCCTGCCACCTGCTCTGACCCCAGTGCCCCCTCCAAATGTGAAATCCCCTGTGTGGAAACCTGCACATGCAACCCTGGCGTCGTCCTAAGTGGGGGCCAGTGTGTTCCCAGCTGCAGCTACCAGGGCCGGTGCGTGCCAGTCGGTGACTCCTTCTGGGCTGATCAGGTCTTCCGACGACACTGCACCTGTTTCCCTGAGTGGCAAGGTTGACTGCCAAGGATGTATGTTGCCGGGTGGGGCAGGCATGCCAGGTGGTAGATGGCATCAGGGACTGCCACCCTGTGTCCCACAGCACCTGCCATGCCACATGGGATCTCCACTACCTGACCTTTGATGGGCAGAGATTTAACTTCCAGGGCACCTGTGTTTACCAGCTGGCAGGCCTGTGCTTCACAGACCGGGCCTGGTGCCCTTCGAGGTGTGGGTGCAAAATGACTTCCGGGGCAGAAGGGTGGTTTCCTATACCAAGCTGGTGGAGGTCAGGGTCTTCAGCCAGAGCATTGTCATCAGTATGGAGAACAAGGGCCAGATCACAGCGAGGAGATCTCTCTGATTTATATGATGAGATTGCATATCACAATGGACAGAGGTGGTGACTGCATTGTTCATCGATTTAACTTATGTGCAACTGTAGGATGACTGTTTTCACCTTGAAAGACTGATAGCATGTTGATGTAGCTCATTGTCTAATGTCCACATTGTACAATGCATGAGGTCATGAAGTCTCTTCTAACTGCATTTGAATCATTAGTCCATGATTTATATTGTGTTCTTCCAGGTGGACAATGAGTTGGTCAACCTGCCTATGTACCTGAACAACGGTCAGGTGTCTGTCTATAGGAGTGGCTGGTATGCTGTGGTCACCACCAGCTTTGGCCTTAAGGTCTCCTTTGACTGGAACAGCGCAGTGTTTTTCACCCTACCCTCCACCTACAGGGCGCTACCTGTGGCAACTACAACACCCGGCCTCAAGATGACCTTGTACCCAGAAACGAGACAACCCCTGCCAGGCCAGAGGACTTCGGGGCCAGTTGGCGCGTGAAGCAGATCCCTGGCTGTGTCCACGGCTGTAATGGGGGCTGTCCCAACTGAAGTCAACCAGAAGAGGCGGTTCTGTGGGCTCCTGAGGGACCCCAAGGGGCCTTTCCGGGACTGCTTTGCCGTAGTGAACCCGGTGGGATACTTTGAGGACTGCGTGTATGACGTGTGTTTGTATAAGGGCAGGAGGGATGTGCTCTGTCAGGCCATCACAGCCTACACATCAGCCTGTCAGGTAACCGGGGTTAAGGTGTACAGCTGGAGGACTGCTTAGTTTTGTGGTGAGTAGTCCACACTGTTGCATTGTAAAATGTCTGATTTCTGCTGTGAGTGTTGGAAGTGATTGACACACTGGTGGAGTAAGGGTTCTGTGGAAAGTGCTGAGACATTTTTACAACCATTGAATTGCCTACATTTCACCGTAATCCTGTTCTTGGCAATAAATTGTACATTAGTATGTAGACTCATGACCATAAGTAGCTCTATTTTCGTTACTGAACTCCTTCCTGTGTCTTTAGCGGTGAAGTGTCCAGCCCACAGCCACTATTAGGTGTGTATCTGGCTGTCCTGCCACTTGCCAGAGCCTGTCCCCTCCCTCAGGTTGCCTCGCCCAGTGTAACAAGGGCTTCTCCTGTAACGAAGTACACATCCTTAGCGGTGATCACTGTGTCCCCTTCGCCCAGTGTGGCTGTGTTCATAGTGGCCACTACTACAACACCGACCAGATGTTCTACCCCAACGGGAAGTGTGAGGAGTGGTGCAAGTGCACCCAGGATGGAGAAGTATAAATAACAGAACTTTTAATAGGAGCATTTGTATTGAGATATTACCTTGCTGTATGGATGGATGGCTGTACAGAAATTCCCTTGCACTTGTATTTTCAGTGATTCAGAATATCTGATCATCTGTAAGTGGAATGCAAGAACTTCTCCTGCGGCCCCAACGGGATGTGTGAGGTGGCGAACGGAGTCGTCAATTGCCATCCTGTGGGGAAAGGGGTGTGTCCGGTGGCACCCACTACACGTCTTTCGACAGGCTGGCGTATGACTTCCAGGGCATGTGTACCTACACCCTGGCCAAGGGCAGTGGTCTGGAGAGGATCCACCTGGTGGGCTTCTCTGTACAGGTGGAGAACGAGAAGTGGAACAAACAGTTGTCTGTCACCATGCAGGTGGCTCTGGATGTGTACAACTACACCCTGGTCCTCAATAAGAATGTTATTGGAGTTCTGGTACGTAGGAGGGGGCTTGTCGGTTTCTTACATTGAATTAATGAAACATCTGCCTTCACAAGCCGTTTTCTGTGTTTGTAATCATTGGAGCAAATCGGGATGGAGCATTTATTCTTTAGCACAGTTTTGGAAAGGTTTGACCACAAGACTGTTTATTCTCCAACCAGGTGAATAGAATGTTCAACCACCTGCCCCTGAGTCTGAGTGGCGGTGCAGGTCTTCCAGGAGGGCTTCCACTATATCATCACAATGGCCTTCGGCCTGCACGTCACCTACGACCTCGTCTACCACGTTACGGTCACTGTGCCTGGAAACTATCGGGGCAAGACCAGCAGCCAATGTGGCAATTTCAATGGTAACCCTGGTGATGACTTATTCCTGCCCAACGGCAAGCTGTTGAAAGACGTCACCACCTTCGGGAAGTTGGTGATCCCGGGCAAGTTGTGTGATGCTTGCACCCAGAACACCTGTCCCAAGCGTGACCCGGCACAGAGGGCTGTGTTTGAGAAGCCCCACTACTGCGGGGTCATCACGGCCCCTTTGCCACCTGCCATAGCAAGCTAGACCCCAAGCCCTACTTCAACGACTTCATCTTTGACGTGTGTGCCTTGGAGAGTGATGGAAAGGTCCTGTGTGACGGCCTACGCCTTCAACTGTCACATGGCAGGGGTTGACGTCAAGAACTGGAGGACGGCGTCATTCTGTCGTAAGTGCCCTATAAGAGTTACTACTGTTCCCTGAGACTGCTACTTAGGTTACTCTATATATGATGTGCTTCTGAAGAATGCTGCTGAATCCAAATTTCCAACACAAGCCTCTAGTCTACTCTTGCTTAGTGTTGCAATCATGTGTGTGGCTTACTTTCTCTACTGTTCTTTCTACCTCAGCCAATAGTCACTGCGAGGTGTATGTGAATGCCTGCTCAGGCCTCGCAGAAATAGTCCAGTGTTCCACCAGTTGCTCTGAAGGCTGTGAGTGTGACGCAGGCTTCTTCTTCAACCGACAAACATTCATCGAGCAGCACCAGTGCGGCTGCTATGAAGATGGACGGTCCTATAAGGTAGAGGTTTGTGTTCTAGGATTTATCTGAAGGAGTTAGACCTGGTATGGAACTGTTCTCAATTTGAAAGTGGCATGATGCATTGTGTGTGTCCT
The DNA here is from genome assembly GCF_029448725.1 of Salvelinus fontinalis. NCBI lineage: Eukaryota > Metazoa > Chordata > Actinopteri > Salmoniformes > Salmonidae > Salvelinus > Salvelinus fontinalis. The sequence continues at coordinate 13,235,793 of NC_074702.1, forward strand.
GACGTAATTAATTTCTGCCCAGCCTGGTGAGGTGTCGTTCGAGGGAGACTGTGGCAGGAAGTGTTCCTGTGACCCAGTCACGGGCCTGGTGTGTGTTGACCACTCCTGCCCTAAGGACACCAAGTGTCTGGTCAGGAAAGATGTCAAGGCATGCTACGACACTGGTAAGGCCCAAACACATCTGAGCAGGGGAATACATTCTGAATACTACATTTACATTTACATTTAAGTCATTTAGCAGACGCTCTTATCCAGAGCGACTTACAAATTGGTGCATTCACCTTATGACATCCAGTGGAACAGCCACTTTACAATAGTGCATCTAAATCTTTTAACGGGGGGGGGGGGGGGGGTCAGAAGGATTACTTTATACTTTATACTAGAGAGAACACTGCAGTAAACTCCATATTCAATTGCTACATTTAGTGGATTGTTACTGCACCCTTATCCTGTGTAGATTCGTGTAAAGCTGCTAACTGCCGTATGAAGGAGACGGCGAAGGGGCAGGCAGTGTGCCTTCCCCGGTACATAGGGACCTGTTGGGCCTGGGGTGATCTCCACTACCAAACCTTCGACGGCTACAACTACGACTTTCAGGGAACATGCAAGTACGCCATCTCCACGACTTGTGGGGATCTAGCAGGACTGGTGCCTATCTCTGTCGCCGAGCAGAACGACTGTGGCAACAAGGCAGTGTTGTATGCGAGGGAGGTAGTATTGGCGGTGTACGGTTTTAACATCATCGTACTCAAGAGTCAAGTGGGCCGCGTCATGGTGAACACATACTTGCTGTACTGCAATGTGTTTTTCATAATGCACGCCAAGATTCATTCATATAGCTTATATTGGGGGAGACCTCATGACTCACTTTAATGCAACCGCTGTCCTCAGGTGGACGGAGAGGTAGTGAACCTGCCTCTCAACCTGGGCCAAGGTCAGGTGACTGTCTCCCAGCTTGGAAACATGGCTGTTCTGCAGACAGACTTTGGCCTGCAGGTCTCCCATGACTGGAACTCGAAACTGGTCATCCAACTTCCCAGCAGTTACAACGGAAATGTGTGCTGCAACTTCAACGACAACCTCAGAGATGACCTGCTGGACCAGGCCGGAAAGGCAGTGACGACGGTGGTGCAGTGGGCCAATGTCTGGAGGGTGAGGGGCCTGCCTGAGGATAAGTACACCCCCTGCTTTGACAGCTGCCAGGGGAAGGACTGTTTGCCGTGTCACATGACCCAGACGAAGCAGTATGAGTCAGCGGCCTTCTGCGGGGCCCTCATGGCCAAGAGTGCTGTGTGTACGACATGTGTTAACAAGTGGGACAGGAGGATGCTGTGCCAGGCCTTGGCCACTTATGCCGATCTGTGTCGGCAGGAGGGTGTTGTGGTCGAGGACCAAGTTTGGCTGCCGTAAGTAACTGAGTAGGGATGAAAAGGCTCAGCATAATCTCTATGCACATTAGGAGACCAGCGTACTGAATTATGCACTTCAGCATCACTGTGCTGAAATACCTGGTGTAAACTTGAAAAGTGAGATGAGAATGAAATTTCTGACTTTTCCCTCAGCCATAAGCTGCCAGCCCCACAGTCACTACAAAGCGTGTGCCAACCCTTGCCCGCTTACCTGCCCCTTATCAAATGAGGGCCCGCTATGTGCGAGTGTCTGCACGGAATCCTGTGTGTGAAACGAGGGTTACGTCCTCAGCGTTGGGGGTCTGTGCCTGCCAAACCATGCGGCATTTCCTACCAGGGTCGCTACTACAAGGCTGGTCAGCGCTTCTGGGCAGACCATGTCTGTGGGTGCCTGTGTGAGTGTAACACCTCTCTGGGCATGGTGAAGTACTTCGACGCCTCCTGTTCAGCCAATGAGAAGTGCAGTCTGGTGGATGGGGAATGCTCCTGCCTACCAGCTGGGCAGGGACAGCTTGCGTCCCTGCCCCTGGAGCTGACGAGTCAGCTGATGGTGTTCCGCAGTGGCCGAAGGGCGGTGGTGGAGACTGCTGCGGGCATCACGCTGACCTTTAACTGGCACAGCACGGTGCACGTCAAACTCCCCAGCACCTACCAGGGGGCAGTCTTCGGCCTGTGTGGCAACTACAACGCCATGCCCCAGGTCAACCTCACTATGCGTGACGGTCATCCCACGCCCAACGCCACCTGGCTGGGTGCGAGCGGCGGGTGGCCCTTGTGCCTGGTTGCAGGGGACACAATGCCAGTCCTGCTCGGATGCAGAGAAGAACACGTACAGCTCCTGCTGTGGCATCATAGCAGACAAGGCCGGCCCCTTCAAAGAGTGCCATGGCGCCGTGGACCCTGCTCCGTACCTGGAGGACTGTTGCCGATGCCTGTTATAATCATGGTTACCAGGGGTCCGTGTGTGATTTGTGGTAGAGGCCTACGTCTCTGCCTGTCAGAGCAAGGGGGTGACAGTCCATTCCTGGAGGTGTGACGGCTTCTGTCGTGAGTCGGCGTTACCTTACATCATATGCCATTTAGCATACATTTTTATCGAAATCCATGTCCCCCTCGCTAAAGAAGTTTCTAACCTCGAGGGTCTCTTCCTGGTTCAATAAAGGTTACTTAGTCATGCATGCATACATTTTCCGTATGGCTGGTCCCAGGAATCAAACCCACAATCCTGGTTTGGGGGGTGGATCAGCTTTTATAATCCAGGTTGTGGCTTCTAGAAATGTTTGCATAATTTCCAATCAACAACTCAACCTTCATTGTCCCACAGCTCTGTCCTGTCCAGCCAACAACCACTATATCCTCTGTGCCCCAGGCTGCCCTGCCACCTGTGCAAGCCTCTCCACATGTCGCCAGTCCTGTTTTGAGGGCTTCCAGTGTGACGAAGGCTACCTGCTGAGTGGTGACGCATGTGTACCCGTGGCCCAGTGCAGCTGCTCTTATGGGGGGCGCTACTACAGGAAGAGGGAGACCTTCTACCCCCAGGGTCAGTGTCTAGAACAGTGTACCTGCGGGGAGAACTGGGCAATCTCCTGCCAGAAGGCCAAGTGTGGTGTCGGGGAGGCCTGCAAGGTGGTAGTTGGGGTGCCACCCAATTGAAGAGGCCACATGTTTGGCTACAGGTGACCTTCACTACATGTCATTCGACGGCCACATGTTTGACTTCCAGGGCACCTGTGTCTATATGCTGGCTAAGGTGTGTGAAGACTAAAGTCAGACTGACCGGCTTCACCGTGACTCAAGGGAATGAAATGGGAAGGTGGCGGTCACTAACGTCATCACTGTCTGTCTACAGCCATGTCATCAGCGTTGTGCAGGGGATGAGCTGGAGAGTGATTGTAAGTGAACAGCTTTTAGAACTTGTAGTCCTTTCTGCGATCCTGTTTGACCTTGTCCTATCCAACACAGGTGGATGAGGAACTGGTGAACCTCTCTCTCTGTGCTGGCCGGGTCATGGTGACCCAGGAGGGTTGAAACATTATCCTCCAGACAGACTTCGGCCTGCGGGTGCTCTATGACACCGTGTACTACGTCGACGTCATTGTTCCCTCCACTTACAGAGCAGGATGTGTGGCCTCTGTGGCAACTACAACACCAAGCCAGATGACAACTTCCGCCTACCAAACGGGCAGCGTGGATGAGTTTGGGCAGGTGTGGGTGCTGGACCTCCCTGGGGCAGTGTGTGGAGACTGGTGGGCAGTGCCCAGTATGTGATCATGCCAAGGCATCCCAGTATGGCAGGCTAGACTCCTGTGGCATCATGGCAGCAGACAACATGCCCTTCGAGGCCTGCCACAATAAGGTGAACCTGGCAGCATACATGGCCCACTGTTTGACGTGTGTGCCATGTACGAGGACAGAAGGACCCTGTGTAAGAGCATCCAAGCTTACGCCATCGCTTATCAGCACGCTGGGGCTCAGATACAGCCCTGGAGGAGCAGCTCCTTCTGCCGTGAGTCTGAACCATTAGTCTTGCATATTTAAATCAAATCGCATTTATTTATGAAGCCCTTTTTACATCAGCCGATGACACAAAGTGCTGTACAGAAACCCAGCCTAAAACCCCAAACAGCAAGCACAGTGGCTAGGAAAAAATCCACTGTCAACTCTCTCATGGTATCCCCCCGCAGCTGTCTCCTGCCCAGCTAACAGCCACTACGAGCTGTGTGCTGACACCTGTGGTACTAGCTGTGCCAGCCTGATGGACTCCACCTGCTTTGAGGGCTGCCAGTGCGACGTGGGCTTCGTCTCTGTCGGTGACAAGTGTGCCTCCATGGATGCGTCTACGAAGGCTAGTATCTGATGGTGAGGCGCTACGTTTCATTGAAACCCCTTATTCATGCTAGATCACCCTACATTGTCTATTGTACATGCCTAGCACTGTTCTATATTTCCAGATTGGCCAAGTGGTGGTAACCAAAGGCTGTGACACTAAGTGCGTGTGCCAGGCCTCAGGGCTGGTGAAGTATGAGAAACGTGTCTGTGGGATGAAGGACGGGTTCAGAGGATGCCAACTCAAACGGGGGCACTGCATGGTTCACCCTGGTGCCCACTTCACCACCTTTGATGGCATGAAGGGGTTTATGGGGCTGGGGGTCTTTGAGGTAGCCTCTCTGTGTGACCAGACCTCTGCCCAGTGGTTCAGGATGGTGGACGTACGCGTCTGCAGTAACGGAGTCTATCCCAATGTGGCTACAGTCTGTGTCTTCAAGGATGTCACCGTCAACAGCCAGCACAACACCTGGGTGAGGGATGAGACCTCCTCCACAGAGCACATTTACTGTAGCAGTTTGCGCAAAGAAATGTAGATATATTTTTGACATCATTCTGTAATGGGCATGACTGTCTTTGTCCTCTTCCTTTATGTCCCAGGTGAATGGTCAGAATGTGTCCCTTCCCAGCACTCCAGCCAAACAGCTGTCTGTCAGCATCGCCGACAGGACAGTGGTCATCGAGAGGGATTCTGGTGTGTGTGTCACCTACTCCGTCTCCCAGGAGCTATTCATTACTATCGACAACCACCTGGCGGGCAAGGTGTGCGGCGCCTGCGGCAACTACAACGGTATTGTCAAGGATGACATGACAGCCGACAGGAAATCCTCCACAGATGTGACTGATCGTTGGCTCCTGGAGGGCTGGGGACTTCTCTAGCTGGTGAGTGGTTGGCCTGTGGAGTGTATTGTTACTCTTATAGAGCAGTAGTATAACGTGGTGATGTACATAGAACATCACTACAGTATTCCTTCAGTGTCCAGTCATAATATTTGCTTTAATCCTATACCTAGTAGTGACTTCTTTCTCTACAATACTGTAAACTACTTGCTGAGAGCCTCTACTTGTCCTTATTGTCTCGTTAAATGATCAATCTTGAACTCCATCTTGCCTCTTTATTATGCTAAGCGCAAATGTAATTTGACCGATGCGTGAAGAGATGGGTATGCAGCAACGCAAGACCATTCAACCGCTTAGTCTCTTAAACGGGTGTCCTGACTCTCTGAGGTCATTAAAGATCCCATGGCACTTATCGTAAGAGTAGGGGTGTTAACCCTGGTGTCCTGGCTAAATTCCCAATCTGTCCCTCAAACCATCATGGTCACCTAATAATCCCCAGTTTACAATTGGCTCATTCATCCCCCTCCTCTCCCCTGTAACTATTCCCCAGGTCGTTGCTGCAAATGAGAATGTGTTCTCAGTCAACTTACCTGGTAAAATAACGGTAAAAAAAAACAAAAAAAACAAGTATCAAACAAGGAGCCTGCCGAATCCTTTAAAGGGAATGAAAGTGTTTTATTATTTGCATTTGTTCCTATTTAATTAAACAACCTGATTACTAAACAGGCTGGGCCATCAAAACGCTTCACTGCTCGTCATCCCAAGGCCACTTAAAACATCCTCGTTTGAGCCTTCCATCTTCAATGTTGTGTGGCACTTGGGTTGGTGGTGGGGCTTCTTGTAGCTCTGCTTCAATGTGCTGTTCCTCTGTTCTGCTACTTTGTGAGCTGGCCCTGATTGCCCACTGTGGATAGCATCTCCATTATAAAAGACATGCCTAAGACTACGCAGCAGAATATTGTCCTGCGCTGTTTCTCTTGAGTGCCTGCATTAGGCTGGCTCTTCTCTAAACTTCAGTCCCCTGAGTGTTCTCCTTATTACGTGTTTGTTTTCAACGCAACGTGGATGGTTGTTTTCTGGCTCACTGCCAGTGGCCTGGAACTTGGAATTGTCAATTTTTTTCTGTAATTGCAGTGGCCTGTAAAGAATGCCGTGTCCATCAACTCTACAATGAAGGACTGATATTTCCTCCTGAATATTTGAATAAATCCTGCATTTCCACTTGCTTAGAGCAATCGTAACAAGTGAGGTCACTCAACTTTGGTTTATCAGTGATTTGCAAAAATGAATTTGACTAACCATTTTGCATTTGTCATCTTACTATAAAGTAGTACTTTCCACTTCAACTAATAAATAATGCAAAAAGAAAGTTATATATACAGTGGGGCAAAAAAGTATTTAGTCAGCCACCAATTGTGCAAGTTCTCCCACTTAAAAAGATGAGAGGCCTGTAATTTTCATCATAGGTACACTTCAACTATGACAGACAAAATGAGAAAAGAACTCCAGAAAATCACTGTTGGATTTTTAATGAATTTATTTGCAAATTATGGTGGAAAAATAAGTATTTGGTCAATAACAAAAGTTATCTCAATACTTTGTTATACCCTTTGTTGGCAATGACAGCGGTCAAACGTTTTCTGTAAGTCTTCACAAGGTTTTCACACTGTTGCTGGTATTTTGGCCCATTCCTCTATGCAGATCTCCTCTAGAGCAGTGATGTTTTGGGGCTGTTGCTGGGCAACACGGACTTTCAACTCCCTCCAAAGATTTTCTGTGGGGTTGAGATCTGGAGACTGGCTAGGCCAAACCAGGACCTTGAAATGCTTCTTACGAAGCCACTCCTCCGTTGCCCGGGCGGTGTGTTTGGGATCATTGTCATGCTGAAAGACCCAGCCACGTTTCATCTTCAATGCCCTTGCTGATGGAAGGAGGTTTTCACTCAATCTCACGATACATGGCCCCATTCATTCTTTCCTTTACACGGATCAGTCGTCCTGGTCCCTTTGCAGAAAAACAGCCCCAAAGCATGATGTTTCCACCCCCATGCTTCACAGTAGGTATGGTGTTCTTTGGATGCAACTCAGCATTCTTTGTCCTCCAAAAACGACGAGTTGAGATTTTACCAAAAAGTTATATTTTGGTTTCATCTGACCATTTGACATTCTCCCAATCTTCTTCTGGATCATCCAAATGCTCTGTAGCAAACTTCAGATGGGCCTGGACATGTACTGGCTTAAGCAGGGGGACACGTCTGGCACTGCAGGATTTGAGTCCCTGGCAGGGGAGTGTGTTACTGATGGTAGGCTTTGTTACTTTGGTCCCAGCTCTCTGCAGGTCATTCACTAGGTCCCTCCGTGTGGTTCTGAGATTTTTGCTCACCGTTCTTGTGATCATTTTGACCCCACGGGGTGAGATCTTGCGTGGAGCCCCAGATCGAGGGAGATTATCAGTGGTCTTGTATGTCTTCCATTTCCTAATAATTGCTCCCACAGTTAATTTCTTCAAACCAAGCTGCTTACCTATTGCAGATTCAGTCTTCCCAGCCTGGTGCAGGTCTACAATTTTGTTTCTGGTGTCCTTTGACAGCTCTTTGGTCTTGGCCATAGTGGAGTTTGGAGTGTGACTGTTTGAGGTTGTGGACAGGTGTCTTTTATACTGATAACAAGTTCAAACAGGTGCCATTAATACAGGTAACGAGTGGAGGACAGAGGACCCTGTTAAAGAAGAAGTTACAGGTCTGTGAAAGCCAGAGATCTTGTTTGTAGGTGACCAAATACTTATTTTCCACCATATTTTGCAAATAAATTCATTAAAAATCCTACAATGTGATTTTCTGGATTTTTTCTTTCTTCTCATTTTGTCTGTCATAGTTGAAGTGTACCTATGATGACAATTACAGGCCTCATCTTTTTAAGTGGGAGAACTTGCACAATTGGTGGCTGACTAAATACTTTTTTGCCCCACTGTGTGTGTATATAAATTATATATATACACTGCTCAAAAAAATAAAGGGAACACTTAAACAACACAATGTAACTCCGAGTCAATCACACTTCTGAAATCAAACTGTCCACTTAGGAAGCAACACTGATTGACAATAAATTTCACATGCTGTTGTGCAAATGGAATAGACAAAAGGTGGAAATTATAGGCAATTAGCAAGACACCCCCAATAAAGGAGTGGTTCTGCAGGTGGTGACCACATACCACTTCTCAGTTCCTATGCTTCCTGGCTGATGTTTTGGTCACTTTTGAATGCTGGCGGCAGTGGCGTGCCATGGGCCTGGGGCCTGGGCCTTCAGTGAGGTCCTACACAGTCCCACCCGAATTAATCTACCTCTTATTACCATCATTATGATGCCATGGCTCTAGACACTATACATTTAGACAGAAACGCAGTATAACCAGTATGATGTTGCGTCACCTTGAAACTGACAAAAATTGACATTTTTGGGTAAACGGTGTTTACCCAAAAACATGACACAATGAGTCTTTTCAATATTTCCCTATTTTTCTTCACCTTTTCATTGTGCAGCTCTGTTGCCCTGCGCGCTTGTTCGTTGAGCTGTAGATCCACTCGGGTGTCCCCAAAAGTTTTCAAAAGCACCATTGCTTGTAAGTGCCCAGCCGTACTTTGGTGTCTCGTTGCTGCCTTGATTAGACAACTCAAGTTTGCAAAGCCAGTGTGGCTCCAAACACCAAATCGATCACTTGCAAATAATAGGCATTCCCAGCAGTACAGTTTGCAGTGCTTCTCGGAGCCTGTGAGCCATTGATAGCACTCGTAGTTGGAACTTTGAAAGTGGCGAACGAACCCCTTTCCCGCCTGTGACAGGGTTTGTAGCGTCGGCGTCGGGCGACCTCTCCTTACAATGTCTAACTTTTCTTAAAGTTCGTCTTGAGAATGGCTTTATAATTATATCCTCGACCAAATCGATATCTTCTCCTCCTTCCACCATTGTGGGTTGAAAAAACAGCTTAGTAGTACGCGAATTAATTCATTTATCAAATTCAGTTTCCTAGTTCTACATAGACCTGCCCATAGGACCTGCCTCTCAATATTGGTAATCCAATCAAAAGACGTGCACGCACTACGCCTGCTAGCTGGCTCCTGTGTAACACTGGAGCCAGCCAGCAGGCGTACAATAGCCAACTCTAAAGCTGATTGGTTGAAACTAAATTTTTATTTCCATTCACTTTAAGCTACAAGCGCCCGCACTGTTGATTTCTGAAGGCTTGAGGGCAGATTTTAGACCCCTGGCAACACATGATGGCTGAATATGATTGGATAAAAGATCTAACATAGACCAGCCCTCAATCTCAACCTGGGCCTGGAAGCAGTGCAACCGAGAGGAAAAATATAAAATGAACAGTATAGCTCTTACTCTGGGGAATAATTTAATACATTTGTGGGAAAATATATTAATTTCTTTTTGATTCTGATGATGTTTAGGCCAGCAGAGAAGGCCTTGCTGGCCCTGACGGCCCACCACTGGCTGGCGGTGCTTTCACTCTAGTGGTAGCATGAGACGAGTCTACAACCCACACAAGTGGCTCAGGTAGTGCAGCTCATCCAGGATGGCACATCAATGCGAGCTGTGGCAAAAAGGTTTGCTGTGTCTGTCAGCGTAGTGTCCAGAGCATGGAGGCGCTACCAGGAGACAGGCCAGTACATCAGGAGACGTGGAGGAGGCCGTAGGAGGGCAACAACCCAACAGCAGGACCGCTACCTCCGCCTTTGTGCAAGGAGGAGCAGGAGGAGCACTGCCAGAGCCCTGCAAAATGACCTCCAGCAGGCCACAAATGTGCATGTGTCTGCTCAAACGGTCAGAAACAGACTCCATGAGGGTGGTATGAGTGCCTGACGTCCACAGGTGGGGGTTGTGCTTACAGCCCAACACCGTGCAGGACGTTTGGCATTTGCCAGAGAACACCAAGATTGGCAAATTCACCACTGGCGCCCTGTGCTCTTCACAGATGAAAGCAGGTTCACACTGAGCACATGTGACAGACGTGACAGTCTGGAGACGCCGTGGAGAACGTTCTGCTGCCTGCAACATCCTCCAGCATGACCGGTTTGGCGGTGGGTCAGTCATGGTGTGGGGTGGCATTTCTTTGGGGGGGCCGCACAGCCCTCCATGTGCTCGCCAGAGGTAGCCTGACTGCCATTAGGTACCGAGATGAGATCCTCAGACCCCTTGTGAGACCATATGCTGGTGTGGTTGGCCCTGGGTTCCTCCTAATGCAAGACAATGCTAGACCTCATGTGGCTGGAGTGTGTCAGCCGTTCCTGCAAGAGGAAGGCATTGATGCTATGGACTAGCCCGCCCGTTCCCCAGACCTGAATCCAATTGAGCACATTTGGGACATCATGTCTCGCTCCATCCACCAACGCCACGTTGCACCACAGACTGTCCAGGAGTTGGCGGATGCTTTAGTCCAGGTCTGGGAGGAGATCCCTCAGGAGACCATCCGCCACCTCATCAGGAACATGCCCAGGCATTGTAGGGAGGTCATACAGGCACGTGGAGGCCACACACACTACTGAACCTCATTTTGACTTGTTTTAAGGACATTACATCAAAGTTGGATCAGCCTGTAGTGTGGTTTTCCACTTTAATTTTGAGTGTGACTCCAAATCCAGACCACCATGGGTTGATAAATTTGATTTCCATTGATAATTTTTGTGTGATTTGTTGTCAGCACATTCAACTATGTAAAGAAAGTATTTAATCAGAATATTTCATTCATTCAGATCTAGGATGTGTTATTTTAGTGTTCCCTTTATTTTTTTGAGCTGTGTAAATCTTGGTAAATAGTGTGGTGTACAGCTTATCATGAGATACTCTACCTCAGGCGAGCAAAACCTCGAGACTTCCTTGATTTCGTGCACCAGTTGTTTACAAATATGCATAGGCCGCCGCCCCTTGTCTTACCAGAGGCCGCTGTTCTATCCTACCAAAAAAGCTTAAAACCCGCCATCTGTATGTTAATCATGTTGTTGTTCAGCCACGACTCGGTGAAACACAAGATATTACAGTTTAATGTCCCGTTGGTAGGATATACATGCTCGTAGTTCGTCTATTGTATTATCGATTGATTGTACGTTGGCTAATAGGACTGATGGTAAAGGTAGATTACCCTCTCGGTGACGGATACTTACAAGGCATCCGAACCGTCGGCCACGATACCTCCGTCTTTTCCTCCTGCGAAATATGTTGATGAGGGCCTTGTCGGGTGTCTGGAGTAAATCCTTCCGGTCAGACTCGAAGAAGAATTCCTCCAGTATTGGGTGAGTAATCGCTGCCCTGATATCAAGAAGCTCTTTCTGGTCATAAGACACGTGGCAGAAACATGTACAAAATAAGTTACAAATAACGTGAAAAAACATGCACAATTGGTTACAGGATCATAAAATGGCGGCCATCTCCTTTGGCGCCATTATTATGTCAAACCGGGTCATCCGCCGAATGTGAAGACAATTGACTGCTCAATGGCGCTACCCAGGTTGTCATATATGCTATAATGGCACAGATTCAAAAATGAGTTCCCTATCTATCTCTATGGAAGGAATAGATAGGAAAGGGGGTAGTTCAATCGGTAAGCCTAACGAAGCTGTAGACGGAAGTAGGGGAGGTGCATCTGATAGCCAAAAGTCGGACACTAGCTAGGTTTCCATCTAAAATCTGGTGACAGATTTTCATGGGAATATTCTAATATCCTCAAAGAAAATGTTCACATTTTCCCGCCAGTGGTGTTTCCACCAAACTGACATGTTGAGGATAAAAGTCAGTGCGTGATGACATGGTGCGCACACTTGGTTTTCATGTACCAAATAAAAATTGAATGTTAAATTTGTTTCCATTGCATTTTTAACTCTACCAATAGTTTTGTCACAAACTGTTGCATTAAATAGCAAACGTGCTTACTCTTTGCATGTGCACTCTAGCCAACAGCTGGCAGACACAGTGCGGGTAGGTTAGTCTACATGAGATTATTATGGATAGACAGACTCAAATCTCTTGCCACTTTAATAAATGGATTTAATAAAGTTATCACTCGTCACTTTAAATAATGCCACTTTAATAATGTCTACATATCCTACATTACTCATATGTATATACCGTATTCTATACCATCTGCATCTTGCCTATGCCGCACGGCGATCGCTCATCCATATATTTATATGTATATATTCTTATTCATCCCTTTACATTTGTGTGTATAAGGTAGTAAATATGAATTTGTTAGATATTACTGCACTGCCGGAACTAGAAGCTCAAGCATTTCGCTACTCTCACATTAACATCTGCTAACCATTTATTGATATTTTTATTTGTCAAACAGCAGTCAAGCATCGATCATCATGTCACCAGGAAAGGAGCATAAAGTTCATACCGTGCACTTTCACCACCCTGTGAAGTTCATCATTTATTTAATCTGTAGCCTAATAAACGACATGCTTTCCAGAGTCGTAGTGGGAGGACCACACACCATGTCATCGCGTGACTCCAAATTTACTTTGATTATTCTTTCAATATTTGCGCATAAAGGTGTTTCCACTGTCATTTCTCGCATAATTCATTTTATTGACACAAACAGATACCACCATGTCAAACCAACAAATTGTGTTGGCATTTGTAAAATTGTACCGTAACTGGTTCCATGACAGCTGTCATGATTTATTTTAATAAGGTATGACTTTACTCCCATTAAAAACTGGATGAAAATGTGGTTAGTGTCACCAAACAACTGCATTACACTCAAAATAATTTGAATTCAGATGCTAATCTGGTTGACAACCCTAGTTAGCTAGCTAACCAAACCCATTATGATTGATAGCTAGCATGCAAGCTATCTTGACTGCTACATGCAACAATAACAGTCAAGTTTAATCTTAATGAATGTCTTAACAGTCCAAAACAACATATAAGCCTGTTAGATAAAAATTATATTATGAAATGTACAGGCAAAATGCAAACCACTACAGAATCTGTCTATCTGGTTACACTTCCACATCCAGTTGAGCAGTGGCTCTCCCTGACGGAGACATCCTTGAGTCCTGCTCAACATCCACTCGAGGGCTCCAAAATGGACTGTATAGCTCACCTGGACAGCCTGCCAGGGGGAGCCCTCGAGTGGATGTTGAACTGGATGCGGGACTACCGCCTCTAGTTCAACATCCACTTGAGGCTAATACTCAATGACTCGAGGGCTAGGCAGGCTACTCGCAGTAGTAGGCCTACGTGGAAAAGTCTTGATGTGTGGGATAGCATGTAGCTAACTTTGTAGGGCCCAAGCCAAGTTGGCGTAACCTATAACCAAGCGTAGCCTTTTGTTTTTTCCCCAAGGTTTGTAATTTTCTTGTTTTGTTCTAACCTGGAACTGACTCTCTTCTGTTGCCTCTGTTTGAAACTGCTGGGCCAACCTTAGAGATAGAATAGGCTATAGCCCACTTTCTGGCATGCTTAGGAAATAATTTTACTCCCACTGAATGTTACCTCACTCAGACTTAACATACAGTGCTAAACTTGTTTTGAACTGTGAAATAATTATGGAAAATAGTCTCAAAATGCCAAATAACTGCACACAATTGTTATGTTATTAAACAGCCTAAAACTGATTTCAGGGCAGCCTAAGCAGCCAGTAGTTGGCGCTATATCTGCACTACTGTCAAGGATTGATGTGCCTTCCCGGTAATACCCTCGTGTCCCCCCATGGAGTGGCTCGTAGTTGTATATAACGCAACCCCCATTCAACTGCACAGGCGTCATTTACATTTACATTTTAGTCATTTAGCAGACGCTCTTATCCAGAGCGACTTACAGTAGAGTGCATACATTTTTATTACATTTTTGCATTTCATTACATTTTACATACTGAGACATGGATATCCCTACCGGCCAAACCCTCCCTAACCCGGGCGACGCTATGCCAATTGTGCGTTGCCCCACGGACCTCCCGGTTGCGGCCGGCTGCGACAGAGCCTGGGCGCGAACCCAGCCCAGCCTGGGCGCGAACCCAGAGACTCCGGTGGCGCAGCCAGCACTCGATGCAGTGCCCTAGACCACTGCGCCACCCGGGAGGCCCGCATAATCAAAGATTTGTATAACTAACCCAAGATAGACCACAGGCTGTCGTTTCCAATGGGAGCAAATTAATCATAGTGGGCAGAACAAGCAAGCATTTTCGATTTAGGATGGTGCACACCCTTGACTGAACACGGTGTACAACAAATTGTCCGAAAATATGAAAATGGTGGTGGAAAATTGTGTTTAATTAGTACACATTTACCCCGTTTTTAAGCAGCTCGACATTAAAGATGGTTAATGATGTTGATTATGCCTTTGCAGTAGGAATGGAGGATGCTCTATTTACGAGCCGGTCCACAGGGGACACGAGTGTATTACCGGCAATGCACATTAAACCTCGACGATAGTACATATCTAGCGCCACTATCGGCTGCCTAGGATAGATTCAGGGGTGTGCTCCCTCAGTCTGCAGCACAGTTCATGCATTTAAAATGTTACACACGTTTTCCAACACTATAGCAATTCGGTGACTGAATCTGCGTTTGTTTGGGGAAAACAAACTAAAAATGGAGTTGGTGGTTAGGTTGTTTACCTCTCAGTAGCTGGGTAATTTTGGAGGGCCGATTGCGTTTCTTCTCAGACCAACCCCTAAACCCCTCCCCCCTCTTTCCCTCGCCAGACGCCAGACGGATTTTTCAGGAGAAACATTTCAGGACCAGATTTTAAATATTTTTAATAAATGTATGTACACTAAGTACGCTCATTAAATCGTGTTTTACAAAGGGGACTTTTTGTGTCGGTGAATTAGAACACTAGAAACATTGTTTCGGGAAGGAGCGCACTGGGCAGAGGCAAGGCAGCGACTCCAAGCCTTTTTGTTATTCATCTAATCTCCACAGGCACCTCTTTTCCATTAATTGGACTTGTGACAGGTAATTTGTTTTCATTTGCCATACTTCTTTTACCAAAAGGTTCACATGTTTTGAAGGGGAAAATTACAACTAGGCTACAACAACGTGACTGCTCTGACAGGCTGTTATACATGTGCTTTGGGGAAGAAAGCTGTTATTGACCTGTGCGCGCAGCTTTAAAGTTTATGTATAAATTGCTAAACTTATTTAAATAGCCTTGCGAGTAAGCCAATTTTTTTCGTTGGTTTTAAGAAGATTTAGACTACAGAATGTTCCCCATATCATTACATTTACAACGATTTGTAAATATCTTTGAGAGCACTTGACCATTTTGTAATTTATTTATTTCACCTTTATTTTATCAGGGAGTCCTACTGAAACCAAGGTATATTTTACAGATGAGTCCTGAATTACAGAAAATACACGCATAAAAATGCAAAATGCACATAGAAAGAAAAATATGGTCATAAAAACAAACACATTCATCAGCAAAAAGGTCATCAATCTTCTTTCAGGATTGCCCAAGAGTTTAGTTTAAGAACATCTAGTTTAAGAACATTTAAGCTTGTTCCACAAATAAGGTGCAAGAAAAGTAAATCAACTTTTAGTTAACTCATCAAAATGCTTTTTAAAAGACAGCTTTTCATCCATCCAGAAGCCCAGATATTTGTTAACAGGGACATGGTTCAATTTGGACACCATCCAAAGTACATATCATCAGTTATATTTATGCGCACTAGAGAACAACATATGCTTAGTTTTACCTGCATTCAATACTAATTTCATGTCAATAAGGTTTTTCTGTAAGACAATGAAGGTAGACTGTAGTTCAGATAGAGCCTGGTCAACCGTGGGGGCAATGGAATACACAACAGTATCATCAGCATACAAGTGCAGGATAACATGTTTTACAGACAATATTGTTATTGTAAAAAGTACAGGGCCCAGAATCGACCCATGCGGGACACCTCTCGTAATATACAGGTAACCTGATTTAACACCATCAGTAGATACACATTGAGTTATATCGGTCAAGTGATTATTAAAGGGGTTACATGCAGCCTGGTCTCGGGCCAATTGAAGAAAGACTTAATTAGCAGTGAGTGATCAACAATATCAAAAGCCTTTGACAGGTCAATGAAGAGGGCAGCACCATGTTGCCTTTTATCCATACAGTAAACCACATAACTAGGGATGCAGCAGAGGTAATGCTATGACATGGTCTAAAACACGATTGATGTACATTTAAAAAGGTAAGAAAGAAATTAGCTGAGAATTAATCAAGGGTTCAAATATTTTAGCTAGGCAAGACCGTTTAGAAATAGCATACATGACATAAGCCAATGACTGTATGGCAGCGATCATCAACTAGATTCAGCTGCGGGCCAATTTTTACTTGAGCGTATGGTCAGTGGGCCGGATAAGTAATTATAAATAATTTGTAGACCGCAAGAAGCCCAAACTGATACTTTTGTATATATAGTGTATGTGGACATCCCTTCAAATTAGTGGATTTGGCTATTTCAGCCACACCCGTTGCTGACAGGTGTATAAAATCGAGCACAGGAGGCTTTTGGTCCTAGACTTGGCGCTCCGGTACCGCTTGCCATGCAGTAGCAGAGAGAACCGTCTATGACTTTGGTCTCTGGGCTTTCCTCTGACACCGCCTGGTATATAGGTCCTGGATGGCAGGAAGATTTGCCCCAGTGCCGTACACACTACCTGGTTAGGGTGCTCTCTCTGGTGCAGCTGTAGAACTTTTTGAGGATCTCGGAACCCATGCCAAGTCTTTTCCGTCTCCTGGGGGGGGGGGAAGGTGTTGTCGTGCCCTCTTCACGACTGTGTTGGTGTGTTTGTGGACAACATTTACATTTAAGTCATTTAGCAGACGCTCTTATCCAGAGCGACTTACAATTACATACATTCATACTTTTTATTTTTTTGTACTGGCCCCCCGTGAGAATCGAACCCACAACCCTGGCGTTGCAAGCGCCATGCTCTACCAACTGAGCCACACGGGGCCTACAAGGAACAACAAGGAACTTAACTCTCCACCCGCTCCACTACAACCCCGTCGATTTTAATGGCGGCCTGTTCGGGCCAGCCCTTTCCTGTAGTCCACAATCAGCTCCTTTGTCTTGCTCACACTGAGGGAGAAGTTCTTGTCTTGGCACCACACTGCCTGGTCTCTGACCTCCCTATAGGCTGTGTCATCGTTGTCGGTGATCAGGCCTACCACTGTTGTGTCGTTAGCAAACTTAATGACGGTGTTGGAGTCGTGTTTGAACAGGGAGTACAGAAGGGGAAGTCCAGGATCCAGTGGCAGGGAGGTGTTTAGTCCCAGGGTCCTTAGATTAGTGATGAGCTTTGTGGGCACTATGGTGTTGAATGCTGAGCTGTAGTTAATGAACAGCATTCTCACATAGGTGTTCCTTTTGCCCAGGTGGGAAAGGGCAGTGTGGATTGAGATTGTGTCATCTGTGGATTTGTTGGGCTGGTATGTGAATAAAAAAAAATATATATATATATATATATATATAATTCTTCACATTTTCAAGCAGTCCGTTTTATATTTTCCAACGTGTTTGTACATTTCGGTGAGGTTTTATTTTCGCCTGAGTAGCCTCATTTCACTGCCAAAAATAAAATGAAACCATCTAGTGTTCAGCGAAATAACAACGCAATGTCAAATACAGCTAGCCTAGTCAAATAATTAACATCCAATCACATTAACCGTTACTCTCTCGCGGGAATTCCAGAAATGGTCCATATGTGGCCAAACGTAGCTGCTGCTCATTCCGTTTGCTCGAAAATTGGTGAATGGTTTAAAAAAAGTAATGTCTGCGTCCATAGAGACACATACCAGCTCTACGGTAGTACTGCTACTACCAGCAGTACTACACCTGCGCCTGTCGACGACACAAGCTGTTCTGCTTCCACGAGCCCATCCAAAGCTAGCACAAGTATTTCTACATTTGCTGTTAGCCCAGCTAGCATGGACACTGACAGTTGTGAATCTGATGCAGCCGAAGAGCTACTGCCCCCTTACCCGGGAAAGCACCGAACAGCAGATGGGGACATTGGACCATCGAAGAGGCGCAAATATGATGAGAACTACATTGATTTGGGGTTCACTTATATTAGGAGTAGTGCCTTTCATCAGCCACAGTGTGTTATATGTGCAAAAGTACTATCTCACAACTCAATGAAACCTTCACTCTGGTGCAGACATTTAGAAGCAAAACATGCCAAAACATGCCTGAAAAATGTTTTTTTATGCGAGAATTAAGACGACTTTAGATTAGTAAGACATATAAAAGCAACAGATACCATTAATAAGAAGGGGCTAAAAGCGTCTTATATGGTGAGCTACCGAGTGGCTAGAACAGGCAAGCCCCATACTATTTTGGAGGACTTAATTCTTCCAGCTGCTGGGTGAAAAGGCCCAAAAAACTATACAGACAATGCCTTCATCAAACAACACTGTTTCACGACGCATCAGTGACATGGCAGGACATGTTTTGAAACAATTACTGCTTCGCATACAAGCCAGTGAATTCTAAGCGTTACAGCTGGATGAGTCAACAGACGTGGCGGGCCTGGCACAGCTCCTGGTATATGTCCGTTATGTATATGGGGGGTCAATTAAGGAGGACATCCTCTTCTGCAAACAAGGACAACAGGAGAGGATATTTTTTAAGTACTGGACAGCATTGTGACATCAAATGGACTTTGGTGGTCAAGATGTGTTGGTATCTGTACTGATGGCGCAAAAGCCATGACAGGGAGACGTAGTGGAGTGCAAGCAGTTTCTCCCAACGCCACTTGGCTACACTGCAGCATCCACTGAGAGGCACTTGCTGCCAAGGGAATGCCTGACAGCTTGAAAGACGTTTTGCGCACTACAGTGAAAATGTAGTTTGGGCAAAGCCCCTGAACTCTCGTGTTTTTTCTGCAATATGCAATGATATGGGCAGTGACCATGTAATGCTTTTACAACATACAGAAGTGTGCTGGTTATCAAGGGGCAATATATTGACACAAGCTTAATGTTTTCTTTACTGACCGTCTTTTTCTCTTGTCTGACCGTTTGCATGATGACGGGTTTCTCACACGACTGGCCTATCTGGGTGTTGTTTTTCTCTCCTGAATGATCTGAATCTAGGATTACAGGGACTCTCCACAACTATATTCAATGTACGGGACAAAATTGAGGCTATGATTAAGAAGTTGGAGCTCTTCTCTGTCTGCATTAACAAGAACAACACACGGGTCTTTCCATCATTGTATGATATTTTGTGTGCAAATTAACTCAGGCTTACGGATAATGTCAAATGTGATATTGCGAAGCACCTGAGTGAGTTGGGTGCGCAATTACGCAGGTACTTTCCCGAAACGGATGACACAAACAACTGGATTCGTTATCTCTTTCATGCCCATGCTTCAGTCCACTTACCGATATCTGAACAAGAGAGCCTCATCGAAGTTGCAACAAGCGGTTCTGTGAAAATTGAATTTAATCAGAAGCCACTGCCAAATTTTGGGATTTTTGCACACTGATGCCCTTTGCAAACACATACCTATGTGAGAGTGGATTCTCGACCCTCACTAGCATGAACACTAAATACAGGCACAGACTGTGTGAAAAATGATTTAAGACAGACTCTCTCCAATACAACCCAACATTGCAGAATTATGTGCATCCTTTCAAGCAAACCCAACCTGTGGTGAGTTATTCACAATTTTCGATGAACAAATAAGGTTTTATATGTAAGAGGGTTAAATAAAGAGCAAACATGTAGGTATTACAGATTTTGTCAGTGAGAGCTTGACAATGTCAGTGAATACACTTGCTAGTTGGCAGTTCTCTGGAGTGATGACTCACACATCACCATCTGGTAGTCCGACGGACAAACTTGGGTTTGGGAGATGCCAGGAGAACGCCACCTGCCCGAATGCATAGTGCCAACTGTAAAATTTGGTGGAGGAGGAATAACGGTCTGGGGCTGTTTTTCATTAATTGGGCTAGGCCCCGTAGTTCCAGTGAAGGGGGATCTTAACACTGACATTCTAGACGATTCTGTGCTTCCTTTGTGGCAGCAGTTTGGGGAAGGCCCTTTCCTGTTTCAGCATGACAATCCCAATGCACAAAGCGAAGTCCATACAGAAATTGTCTGTCGAGATCGGTGTGGAAGAACTTAACTGGCCTGCACAGAGCCCTGACCTCAACCCCATCAAACACCTTTGGAATGAATTGAAACGCAGACTGCGAGCCAGGCCTAATTGCCCAACATCAGTGCCCGACTTCACTAATGCTTTTGTGGCTGAATGGAAGCAAGTCCCTGCAGCAATGTTCCAACATGTAGTGGAAAGCCTTCCCAGAAGAGTGTAGGCTGTTGTAGCAGCGAAGGGGGGACCAACTCTATATTAATGCCCATCATTTTTGACGAGATGTTCAACGAGCAGGTGTGCACATACCTTTGGTCATGTAGTGTATAATATTTGAGCAAAACATAATCTGTTCAAACCTTGCTTAAACTTGTATATGGTCACATATCTCTCTATTATGCGTGGGAATACTTTGGAACAGATTTACAAAATGAAAATCACTTGCTTTAGTTTTTACAGTATTTTATGTCCAACAATAAAAGCCTTTTTAGACGCACTGGTGGCCAGATGCGTTGGGCCGGCTTCATGACATCCAGCTCGATGCCCAACTTAGCCCTCCCAGTGCGGCAAGGTGGAATAGCCCGCACTGGGCTAAGCACGCGTACTGGGGACACCGTGCGCTTTACCGCATAACACGGTGTCTTACCAGTACGACGCCTTCTACCTCCACGGTAAGCACGGGGAGTTGGCTCGGGTATCCTACCCGGCTTTGCCACACTCCTCGTGTGCCCCCACCCAAGAAATTTTTGGG
The DNA here is from genome assembly GCF_029448725.1 of Salvelinus fontinalis. Classification (NCBI taxonomy): domain Eukaryota; kingdom Metazoa; phylum Chordata; class Actinopteri; order Salmoniformes; family Salmonidae; genus Salvelinus; species Salvelinus fontinalis. The sequence goes on from NC_074702.1 coordinate 13,256,734, forward strand.
TCTGACTCACGGGCTCCCAACCGCGTCGCCGCGCTGCCTCCTCATACCAGCGCCTCTTAGCCTTCGCTGCTTCCAACTCCTCCTTGGGACGGCGATATTCCCCTGGCTGAGCCCAAGGTCCTCTACCGTCCAGGATCTCCTCCCAAGTCCAGGAGTCCTTGTTGCTCTGTTGAGCACTCCCTTGCCGCTTGGTCCTAGTTTGGTGGGTGATTCTGTAAGGGCTGTCGTTCTCCTCATCCTCGGATGAGGAGAGGAGAGAAGGATCAGTGGACCAAAATGCAGCATTAGGGAAATAAGCCATCTCTTTATTCGTAACGACGGCACACGAAAACAAACACTTTTACAAAATTACAAAACAAGAAAACGACGTAGACGAAACCTGAACATGAACTTAACTAACTAAACGTAAAACTCACGGACAGGAACAGACTACATCAAAACGAACGAACAACCAAACAGTCCCGTATGGTGCAAAACATAACACAGATACGGAAGACAATCACCCACAAACAAACAGTGAGAACACCCTACCTAAATATGACTCTTAATTAGAGGAAAACGCAAACCACCTGCCTCTAATTAAGAGCCATACCAGGCAACCCAAAACCAACATAGAAACAGAAAACATAGACTGCCCACCCAAAACACACGCCCTGACCATAAACACATACAAAAACAACAGAAAACAGGTCAGGACCGTTACAGAACCCCCCCCTCAAGGTGCGAACGCCGGGCGCACCAGCACAAAGTCCAGGGGAGGGTCTGGGTGGGCAGTTGACCACGGTGGTGGCTCAGGCTCTGGACGCTGTCCCCACACCACCATTGTCACTCCCCGCTTCTGTCTTCCCCTCCCAATGACCACCCTAAAACTAACATCCCCTAAATGAACGGCCAGCACCGGGAGAAGGGGCAGCACCGGGACAAGGGGCAGCACCGGGACAAGGGGCAGCACCGGGACAAGGGGCAGCACCGGGACAAGGGGCAGCACCGGGACAAGGGGCAGCACCGGGACAAGGGGCAGCACCGGGACAAGGGGCAGCACCGGGACAAGGGGCAGCACCGGGACAAGGGGCAGCACCGGGACAAGGGGCAGCACCGGGACAAGGGGCAGCACCGGACAAGGGGCAGCACCAGGATAAGGACCAGCACCGGGACAAGGACCAGCACCGGGACAAGGGGCAGCACCGGGACAAGGGGCAGCACCGGGACAAGGGGCAGCACCGGGACAAGGGGCAGCACCGGGACAAGGGGCAGGTCCCGGCTGAGATACTCTGGCAGGTCCCGGCTGAGGGACTCTGGCAGGTCCCGGCTGAGGGACTCTGGCAGGTCCCGGCTGAGGGACTCTGGCAGGTCCCGGCTGAGGGACTCTGGCAGGTCCCGGCTGAGGGACTCTGGCAGGTCCCGGCTGAGGGACTCTGGCAGGTCCCGGCTGAGGGACTCTGGCAGGTCCCGGCTGAGGGACTCTGGCAGGTCCCGGCTGAGGGACTCTGGCAGGCCCCGGCTGGACGGCTCTGGCAGGCCCCGGCTGGACGGCTCTGGCAGGCCCCGGCTGGACGGCTCTGGCAGGCCCCGGCTGGACGGCTCTGGCAGGCCCCGGCTGGACGGCTCTGGCAGGCCCCGGCTGGACGGCTCTGGCAGGCCCCGGCTGGACGGCTCTGGCAGGCCCCGGCTGGACGGCTCTGGCAGGCCCCGGCTGGACGGCTCTGGCAGGCCCCGGCTGGACGGCTCTGGCTGGTCATGGCAGGACGGCTCTGGCTGGTCATGGCAGGACGGCTCTGTAGGAAGGAGAAGGAGAGACAGCCTGGTGCGTGGTATAGGCACTGGCTGCGCTGGAGAGGAGGAAACAGCTGGAGAGAGAACCCGGAGAGACAGCCTGGTACGGGGGGCTGCCACCGGAGGACTGGTACATGGAGGTGGCACCGGGTCTACCGGACCGTGAAGGAGGACACGTGCTCTTGAGCACCGAGCCTGCCCAACCTTACCAGGTTGAATGGTGCCCGTAGCCCTGCCAGTGCGGCGAGGTGGAATAGCCCGCACTGGGCTATACTGGCAAACCGGGGACACCACTCGTAAGGCTGGTGCCATGTATGCCGGCCCGAGGAGACGCACTGGTGGCCAGATGCGTTGGGCCGGCTTCATGACATCCAGCTCGATGCCCAACTTAGCCCTCCCAGTGCGGCAAGGTGGAATAGCCCGCACTGGGCTAAGCACGCGTACTGGGGACACCGTGCGCTTTACCGCATAACACGGTGTCTTACCAGTACGACGCCTTCTACCTCCACGGTAAGCACGGGGAGTTGGCTCGGGTATCCTACCCGGCTTTGCCACACTCCTCGTGTGCCCCCACCCAAGAAATTTTTGGGTCTGACTCACGGGCTCCCAACCGCGTCGCCGCGCTGCCTCCTCATACCAGCGCCTCTTAGCCTTCGCTGCTTCCAACTCCTCCTTGGGACGGCGATATTCCCCTGGCTGAGCCCAAGGTCCTCTACCGTCCAGGATCTCCTCCCAAGTCCAGGAGTCCTTGTTGCTCTGTTGAGCACTCCCTTGCCGCTTGGTCCTAGTTTGGTGGGTGATTCTGTAAGGGCTGTCGTTCTCCTCATCCGAGGATGAGGAGAGGAGAGAAGGATCAGTGGACCAAAATGCAGCATTAGGGAAATAAGCCATTTCTTTATTCGTAACGACAGCACACGAAAACAAACACTTTTACAAAATTACAAAACAAGAAAACGACGTAGACGAAACCTGAACATGAACTTAACTAACTAAACGTAAAACTCACGGACAGGAACAGACTACATCAAAACGAACGAACAACCAAACAGTCCCGTATGGTGCAAAACATAACACAGATACGGAAGACAATCACCCACAAACAAACAGTGAGAACACCCTACCTAAATATGACTCTTAATTAGAGGAAAACGCAAACCACCTGCCTCTAATTAAGAGCCATACCAGGCAACCCAAAACCAACATAGAAACAGAAAACATAGACTGCCCACCCAAAACACACGCCCTGACCATAAACACATACAAAAACAACAGAAAACAGGTCAGGACCGTTACAGTCCGTTGGTCTGATGAAACAAAAATAGAAGTGTTTGGCCATAATGACCATCGTTATGTTTGGATAAAAAGGGGGAGGCTTACAAGCCGAAGAACACCATCCCAGCTGTGAAGCATGGGGGTGGCAGCATCATGTTGTGGGGGTGCTTTGCTGCAGGAGGGACTGGTGCACTCCACAAAATAGATGGCATCATGAGGTAGGAAAAGTATGTGGATATATTGAAGCAACATCTCAAGACATCAGTCAGGAAGTTAAAGCTTGGTCACAAATGGGTCTTCCAAATGGACAATGACCATACTTCCAAAGTTGTGGAAAAACGTCTTTAGCACAACAAGGTCAAGGTATTGGAGTGGCCGTCACAAAGCCCTGACCTAAATCCTATAGAAAATCTGTGGGCAGAACTGAAAAAGCGTGTGCGAGCAAGGAGGCCTACAAACCTGACTCAGTTACACCAGCTCTGTCAGGAAGAATGGGCCAAAATTCCCCCAACTTATTGTGGGAAGCTTGTGGAAGGCTACCCAAAACGTTTGACCCAAGTTAAACAATTTAAAGGCAATGCCACCGAATACTAATTGAGTGTATGTAAACTTCTGACCCACTGGGAATGTGATGAAAGAAATAAAAGCTGACATAAATCATTATTTCTACTGTTATTCTGACATTTCACATTCGTAAAATAAAGTTGTGATCCTAGCTGACCTAAAACAGGGACATTTTACTAGGATTAAATGTCAGGAATTGTGAGAAACTGAGTTTAAATGTATTTGGCTAAAGTGAATGTACACTTCCGACTTCAACTGTATCTGCTGTCTGTAACAAAACTCAGGACACTTTCTGCCTAGGGTGCCAATGCCTCCACAAACAACACTCCAGTGTGGGAATTTTGGTTTAAGAGCAACAACCGGTAAACACATGATGGGGAAAATCTAGAAGGGCTTGGACAAACATCTGTAGAAAGAATGGTCTATGTGTGAAAAACAGACGGTAGCGGTGTGCGGCATGCCGTCGTGAGCAGTGGACTGCACATTCCAGCTGAGAAACAAAGATGAGTTACAGTGCCTTCAAAAAGTATTCACAACCCTTGACATTTTCCAATTTCTTTTGTTACATACTGAATTTCAAATGGATGAAACTTAGATTTGTTTGTCACTGGCTTACACACAATACCCCATAATGTCAAAGTGGAATTATGTTTTTTTAATATTTTTTTTACAAATGAATTAAAAATGAAAAGTGGAAATTTCTTGAATCAATAATTATTCAACTCCTTTGTTATGGCAAGCCTAAATAAGTTCTGGAGGAAAAAATGTGCTTAACAAGTCCCTTAACAAGTTGCATGGACTCACTCTGTGAGCAATACAAGTGTTTAACATTATTTTTTTGAATGACAACCTTATCTGTACCCCACACATACAATTATCTGTAAGGTTCCTCAGTAGAAGAGTGAATTTCAAACACGGATTCAAACACAAAGACCAGGGAAGTTTCCAATGCCTCGCAAAGAAGGGCACCTACTGGTAGATGGGTCAAAAAATGTATATATTTTTTTTAAAGAACACATTGAATATCCCTTTGAGCATGGTGAAGTTATTTATTACACTTTGGATGATGTATCAATACACCCAGTCACTACAAAGATATAGGCGTCGTTCCTAACTCAGTTGCCGGAAAGGAAGGAAACCGCTCAGAGATTTCACCATGAGGCCAGTGGTGATTTTAACAGTTACTGAGCTTAATGGCTGTGATAGGAGGGAACTGGGGATGGATCAGCAACATTGTAGTTATTTCACAATATTAACCTAATTAACAGTGAAAAGAAGGAAGCCTGTACGGAATAAACATATTCCAAAATATAACCCTGTTTGCAACAAGGCACTAAAGTAATACTGCAAAAAATGTTTCGAAGCAATTAGCTTTTTGTGCTGAATACAATGTGTTTTGTTTGGGGCAAATCCAATACAGCACATTACTGAGTACCGCTCTCCATATTTTCAAGCATAGTGGTGGCTGCATCATGTTATGAGTATGCTTGTAATCGTTTAGGACTAGGGAGCTTTTCAGGATAAAAAATAAATGGAATGGAGCTAAGCACCGGTGAAATTCTAGATGAAAACCTGGTTGTCTGCTTTACACCAGACACTGGGAGATGAATTCAGCAAGAGAGTAACCTAAAACACAAGCCACATCTACACTGGAGTTGCTTACCAAGAAGAAAGTGAATGTTCCTGAGTGGCCAAGTTACAGTGTTGACTTAAATCTACTTGAAAATCTATGGCAAGACCTGAAAATGGTTGTCTAGCCATGATCAACAACCAATTGGACAGAGCTTGAAGAATTTGGAAAAGAATAATGGGCAATTGTTGTACAATCCAGGTTTGGAAAGCTCTTAGAAACTTACCCAGAAAGACACTCAGCCGTAATTGCTTCGAAGGTGATTCTAACATTTATTGACTTAGGGGATTGAATACTGACCTAATCAAGATGTATTAGTAATTTATTTCACTATATATAATATATATATTTTTTACGAATGTTAGAATTTTTCTTCCACTTTGACATTACATGGTGTTTTGTGTAGATCGTTGACAACAAATTACAATTAAATCAATTTTAACCCCACTTTGTAACTCAACAAAATGTAGAAAAAGTAAAGGGGCGTGAATATTTTCTGAAGGCAATGTATCTCTTTAACCCCCTGACCAAATATCAAGTGCAACTCAACCTGGGTCTCTCCTCCCTGCATCTCGATACTGCCAGGACAGGATACCTGTGTTCTATGGTGCAGACACTGAAATAGCCCCCTCTACCCTTACCCCGAGTCAGGAGCTAATAGCATAAAGAGATCATGGGGGAACTGTTTGAGTCTAGCAGCAACAGAATCTGGCCTCCATAACGGGTCAGCTATAAGATCACAAGATGTTAGGGTTATTCGAATGCATCACCTCAATGTTTAATTCCTCCCCGCTGGTCAGGGGCACAAAAAGGAATGTGAAGTCAAGAATAAGTGCTAATTCTGTAGATGTACCTATTCCCTGTAGTTTCATTTCTTGAGAGAGATTGGTGTGATTTCAAGAACAGTCCTTTCTTTGATAGTGAAGTGTTAAAGTTGCAGGGTGTTGTGACTCCCCTCACAACCAGACCTGTCAGACACTGGTGGTGGGAGCTCTTCAACACTCCTCTGGTCAGGACAACTGTAAGCCTGTTATGTTTCCTCATTATGAGCATAGCAGTCTTTCCATTACGTTATGCTTGAAATATGTAATTGTCATGTATCATGACAATTGAGTCCCCCTAGGGGATTTGAACTTGGTTCTCCAATAAAGTATTTGCTTTCTGTTTTGCCATGTTTCTCCTTCACTTTCAGTCGTTGTCTTTGGGAGGTCCTTCATGTTTCTGGTGGTTGTTTCCCTTTGTCTCCAGGTGACATGGATCTCTCTCTGTTGGTGGCATTCTGCTCCTGTGTTCCTCCTGCTTTGGGTGAGCTTTTTCCTTTCACTCTTTTTTTGTTTGAGCTTCTCTTTCAAAATACTTGACTCCAGCACATGAATGGTGACTGAGGAGCATTCACAGTGTGGTTGAGGGAACTGTAATGTTTTATTCAGAGTGCCAGTGATTTAAAGAATGAGCTGGTCTCTGGTCTGTCTGTACTAACAGGGTCAGGATTTGGCAGGGAGATGCCAGGTAAGTTTGCAGTGCATTGGATGTCTCAGTTGTGTCAAAGGAATGAGAAATGCAGTCTGTCTGCCTTGGAATGGACACAGAATGCATGGCCATCTTTGTTGGCTTATCAGTTGCCCTAGAGCAGTGTTTCCCAACTCCAGTCCTCGAATACCCCCCTTTTTTTACAGTACACATTTGTATGGTAGCCCTGGACAAACAAACCTGATTCAACTTGTCAACTAATCGGCGAATCCTCATGAGTTGAATTTGGTGTTTTTGTCCGGGGCTACAACAAAAATGTGTGCTGGTGAGGGGGGGGACTGGAGTTGGGAAACACTGCCCGGTCCTCCCAGATTTTTCACATTTTTGTTTTAACCTTAAACTGGCACACCTGATTCAATTAGTCAAAGGCTTGATCATTAGTTGACTAATTGAACCAGGTGTGCCCATTTAGGGTTAAAACAGAAGTGTGAAATGTCTGAGGGATGGGGGCAGAGGAGAGGGTTGGGAAACTCTGTCCTAGAGTATGGCTGTCTGTAGAGAAACTGAAAATGTAATTCACAGTGCAGTGGTTCCCACTAGGATGTTTTTCAGCAGTGGTGGCAGAGTTAGTGGGGGGAGGTTGTGGCGGATGGGGTCAACCTGGATTATTCCTGGGGCAGACATCAACATAATAAATAAATAAATATATATTTTTTTTTTCAGTGTCGGCCAATGCATGTAGGGGAGACACTGCAATGTGATAGAGGAAAGTGTATAGTGTCATATTTTAGCGAACTGTGTAGTGTCTTAGGAGTGCCAGTGATTAAAGAATGAGCGGGTCTCTGGTCTGTCTATACTAACAGGGTCATCTATAGGCAGGGACATGCCAGGTAAGTTTGTTTTATTGGATGCCTCAGTGTTGTCATAAAGGAATGAGAAACACGGTGTCTGTTTTGGAATGGGCACTGAGAATGCACAGCCATATTTGTTATTGGCTGGTCAGTTGCCCTAGAGCAAGGTTTCATCAAACTCAGTCCTGGGGTCCCCATTTTGGTTTTTGGCCTAGCACTACACAGCTGATTGAAATAACTCCTCGTCGGGGTGGCAGGACCGAGTTTGGGAAACTCTGCCATAGAGCACATGTGTTGAACTCGGCCCTCCGTGAAATGAGTGTCTGTGGGTTTTCGCTCCGCCCTAATTAGTAAAGAACTCCCCTCACCTGGTTGTCTAGGTCTTAATTGAAAGGAAAAAGCAAAGACCAGCAGACACTAGGTCCTCCATAGAATTAGTTTGATACCCCTGCCCTAGAGTATGGCTCTCTGTAGAGCAGGGGTGTCAAACTCATTCCACGGAGGGCCTAGTGTCTGCAGGTTTTTGGTTTTTCCTTTCAATAAAGCCCTAGACAACCAGGTGTGGGGAGTTCCTAACTAATTAGTGATGTTAATTCATCAATCAAGTATAAGGGAGGAGCGAAAACCCGCAGACACTCGGCCCCCCGTGGAATGAGTTTGACATCTGTGCTGTAGAGTAACTAGCTTTGCTTTGTCTGTACTTACATAGTGCGCAACTATATTGATTAAGTACTATTGTGTAAGGATTTCAAGTTATGATTAAATCCAGTTCATTTGAAATGGGCTCATCTAGACTGGTGTAAGAAATAGCCTTTGCTTTCCTGGCCAGGATTAGCCTTTTTCTCATGTGAGGGATTTTAGTAATCGGTCATTTGAAGTGCAGCTAAGCCTCCCATATTGTAGTAGTATGTGGCGCTAGGCAGTCCTACACTGCACTTTGGGTTGTGTTGTGCTGACTTGTTCCTGAGCAGATTGCCCTACATTAGTAGTTTTTCTCCTCAGTCAACAGGGTGATTTGGGCAGGATATGAGTTCCCCTGGTAATGGAGAGGAACGACACCAAACGAAAGTGTTTGTTGGACATTAGGCTTATCTACTGCACCAAGCCCTGCTGCCTCGTGTTGTCGTTCTCTGACATCCTTTAGAAGAAAACAAAATGAAAATGTCAGCAGATACGAGATGAGCCAATCAGAGGAGCATTTCATTGTTAGAGAGCTGAGCAGTGATTATTGTACTACACATTGGAATCTTCAAGAAGTGGTTCTATTACCTCTGTACTCAACGAAGCAGGAGTCATTTATTTGCTGTTTGGTGATCCAGATAACGTGACATCCATGTGATTTAGATTCTTAATCTAAATGGTATTGTGAGGGAAGATGTGACATTTGATTGATTCTCAAATGGTTACTCGCACTGCACAAGCCAACATGCGTGCACACACACACACACACACACACACACACACACACACACACACACACACACACACACACACACACACACAGTGAAGTCTGCTTTATTACAGCACATACCTGAGCTGACATGGGTCACTGGCCTTGGGAAATGACTGCAGAGTGGGTATGGTTATAAATGCGTCAGGACTTGCAACTCTGTGTGGTGTCTTGCATCATTGTAGCTTTAGCATTTCCACTACATTTCAACTGCATTTTGCAACTTCCCCTTTACTCTTCTGAGGAGAGAGCCACCTGATTGTTGCCAGATTGTATTTAAAAGCATGCACTGTGTATCGCATCACCCAGTGGTGTAATCTGTGTAAGTGCATGCACCATTCCTAAACTGTCAGTCCAAGTGGACCATATTTTTAAAAAGCACAGAACACTACAACCAGTCTTCCTATCATGTGTACAGTAGTCACTATTTACATTCAATGTACACCTCTGGAACACTTGACTACAGTTATGAAAGTAAACAGAGCCTAAAACCAGTTATGAAAGCTTCGTAGTTCACACCAAGCACACAGTCAGAGCTATTCTCTGTCAATCATTAATGCTTTCTGTCTTTTGTTTTCCAGCATCGACGATGGATGAAAAGGGTAAAGGTTTCTTGTTGTTTCAAATGAACATTACTGTACTGATTGTATTTAACTTTAAAGAGCATGTTGGCAAATCACATACTTTTTAGTCACTTACCATCTTTTCACACCAGTTGCACTCAAAACTCAGTTGATGTTTGAATTAGTTTAGCTCCAAACATGGTGTTTAAGTTTCTATTGAAAGGGACCACTATGAATGTGTGTGATTTAAAGGAGATTTAATTCCCAGCAGGGCCACAACATTTTGATAAGTCTCCCAGCGGTTCCTTTACAATGCATTCCATCTGGCGTCATGCGCAGCTCTGTCTTCTATTTGCTTTGGCTGGCGAGGGTACAAGTGGCCGAGGGGACAGTGGTCTAATGTGCCCTTTTTAACACCATAGCTGCAATTTCAATGTAGATATAATAACATTCTACAACATGCAGTCACACACTAAATGTATCTGGTTTTCATGTATTCCCTCTCCTTCTCCCCTCCAGACTATGACTCTGCATTTCACTACGGTGAGTGGGGGATGGATCAACATGGACTAACTCCACTGGGGGTAAACGTGACACATATCTGGGAGGTCAAGACGGGCTCGCGTTTTCCCTCCATTTTTCCAGGAGCGTCAGAAAACATTGACCCTTCGGGCCACGCTTCCGGAGTTCAACTGGCAAACAGTCCCTCCCACTCTGCTGTAGTAGTCTCATTTCTTAACACATTGCTCTATCCTGTCTTCAGTAGGTCTATGCATTCAGACACATTATAGGATATATTCAGCTCTTACAGTGAATATCCTTCCATGTTTGAGGCAGTAATATCAATCAAAATATAGATACCTATAGATGTGAACCTGATGGATTTATCAATCGTGGCATATACAGTAGGAGCGTATGTTTGAATTATCTCATAGGAATGTGATTGATGGTGTCATAATTACATAGCTTTGCTATGCTGTATACACCCAAAGAGGGTACAGTGCATACGTATGTACTGAATAATATGTTTTAAGTTACACTGTGCCTTGCACATGTTCTGTAGAAGTGGTCCTAACTGTGCAGGGATAAAAACGTATTTCTGTTTCAGACTATGAATCTCTGAGGATCGGTGGACTGATCTTCGCTGTGGTACTGTTTGTCATGGGCATTGTCCTCATCGTCAGTAAGTCTGTCGGCCCAACTATGGTTATACTTAAAATACCATTTGAAGTATTACACTTATATTGAAATAAAATGTGATTAGTCCCATACGTTTATTTCTACTGTACCAATATCATTCCATAATTGTTGTATTTCTGCGCTGATCCATTGGACAGCCCTTTACCAGTCCAGTCCTTATGAACAAGCCTGGGATCAGTTACTTGCTGGGACGCAGGCCAACATGCCTTGCACAACGCCCAGACCCCCAGGACACCCAACACCTCTCTACCCTGTAGACATCTGCACATCTAGGGCACTGACTAAAACTGACCTGGACACTATGCAGCCTTTTCCCCTCATCTCATGTTCTTGCACTCATCCACCCCAGGCATAGCTGCAGCCCCCCACCCACCCTAACTCTTACTCCAAGCATCCATTACAGGGGGCAGAGGAAGTGCCCCCTCTCCTGCTACTACACATGTGCAAAGAGAAGGCTTTGGATCTTTAGTGGTCTGTCCAAGCTGTACAAATCAATCATTCAAGCGCTTAGTTTGGGTATTTTTTACTGGATAGGGTCTTGTAAAATATATAATATCCCAATATTCCAACTTCGAAACAGATCAGTTGCTGAAGTATCTTCATTCTAGTGTTAGTTTACCAAGCAGCATCTTCATTCTAGTGCTAGTTTACCAGGCAGCATCTTCATTCTAGTGTTAGTTTACCAGGCAGCATCTTCATTCTAGTGCTAGTTTACCAGGCAGCATCTTCATTCTAGTGCTAGTTTACCAGGCAGCATCTTCATTCTAGTGCTAGTTTACCAGGCAGCATCTTCATTCTAGTGCTAGTTTACCAGGCAGCATCTTCATTCTAGTGCTAGTTTACCAGGCAGCATCTTCATTCTAGTGCTAGTTTACCGGGCAGCATCTTCATTCTAGTGCTAGTTTACCGGGCAGCATCTTCATTCTAGTGCTAGTTTACCGGGCAGCATCTTCATTCTAGTGCTAGTTTACCGGGCAGCATCTTCATTCTAGTGCTAGTTTACCGGGCAGCATCTTCATTCTAGTGCTAGTTTACCGGGCAGCATCTTCATTCTAGTGCTAGTTTACCGGGCAGCATCTTCATTCTAGTGCTAGTTTACCGGGCAGCATCTTCATTCTAGTGCTAGTTTACCAGGCAGCATCTTCATTCTAGTGCTAGTTTACCAGGCAGCATCTTCATTCTAGTGCTAGTTTACCAGGCAGCATCTTCATTCTAGTGCTAGTTTACCAGGCAGCATCTTCATTCTAGTGCTAGTTTACCAGGCATGTGTCTTTGACACCTAGGATGGAGAGAGGCCTGTCAACTCTGGCTATATCATCTTTCCATCATAGTAGCTCTTCTTCACACCAATTTCTCTCTCTCTGCAGGCCAGAAATGCCCATGCAAATCAAGTCCGAAGTCACGGTAAGTTGGACAAAGAAGATATAGTGTTGATTAAACATGGCATAGAAAGAACTTTGTGCGGTCCAAACACTTAAGACACACCCTCGTCCACTTACCCTTGCCTTATGCCTGTTATGTACGCCTCTAGGAAGAGGGAACGCAACACCCTGCTACAACTCAACTCCCCGTGGAGTGAAAGAGGTATGGGATTGTAGGTGTGAGTAAGGATGACAAAGGCAGAGAATTTACCGTTTACTGGGAATTTATTCCTTCACACCGTAAATTTGGGGAAAAGGGGCTGATGTAAAAGGTTCAATCGTCAATCGAATCTGGTATCAGGATAAAATGTGATTCAGAGTCACCGAATATACTTTTAAGTATTTTTATTTAACATAAGCGATAAATGGTAAATGCAATTTTCGTATATACGGGTTCACTGTATCACCACGCAGGGTAAAGCAGAGAACTGACTGAAATAGTACAGACATCTTCTTTTATACTGTGACAGATGTAGTTCCAACTTTAGAGTTGGCCTGTCACAGTAGAGGCTTAGCGTGTTTAAACTTGCTAGCCTATCGGTGGTGCCCAGGCTGGTCCCAGCCTCACAGCACACAGGATCCAGATATCCGGAAGTGTTTGTTGTGAAGTTTGAGCTGATTTGTCGGTGGCTACACTGCTCAGTTCCATCATTCAGCATTTTTCCATCTTGTCTCAACTTTCTGGTTTGCACAGTCGACCACCTAGATTAACAACAGCTTTTCTGCAGTCACGCTATGTTTTGTGATTAACATGTCCTATTTCTATAAGGCATATATTTTTTGTTAAAAAGATAACAAAACCATCCTTCACACTGAACGGAACCAAAGCAAAGAAAGTAAATGTCAAAGCCCCCTCTCCTACCTTACCTGCCTACCCACTACTTACCTATCATAGCACCACCTGGTGCACTAACCAAAATACAGGGGGTGGTCTGCCCAGGTCTTACCTAGTGTGCATAGACAGTAAATACTACGTGTTGTGTATGCCCGCAGGCCTCTTGCCTACGCACTCCCTAAGTGCCTTACCCTTCTCCCCTGGGAACAAATGAAACAGAATAATACAAACTACTTAAAAAAAAAAAAAAAACACAGGACATAACCATCAGCTCTCTCTGAGCAACAATTAATACAGGACATACCAATCAGCTCTCTCAGCAACAACCACAGAACATAACCATCAGCGCTTAACAACGAACACAGGACACACTAATCATCTCTCTTCTGAGCAACAGAACACTGGCTGTATCCCCTGACGAGAGGGCGGGGTCAGATCTCCAATCATCGATGTGGCCGACCAATCAGCTGCTTGGGGGGAATTTCAGGAAGCCATTTCCTGAAACACACACATACAAACAAAACCACAACACAGAAACTGGGGAACGTAACAATGCCCTTGGGAAGTCTCCGTCGCCATCTTGGAGGGTGGTCCAAATGATTAGCCAAGCAAAGGAAGTTTACAACATAAGCCCCTCAAGTCCTCGCTTTTATTCGGCTTTGCGAGTGTACAATTATGTTCACTCCGGGGCCTGAAACTCCAAATAATAATATTTGCGACGATTGTACATCCGCTAAGAAAAGTCAGTGAAAACTTAAAAACAACATCAATGGAGAAGTCAACATACAAGTGTAAGTAAAAACTAATGCAAATAAGTTAGAAATTGTGCTACTAATGCACATGACGGCACAAACACATCTCGTAAAAAGTTAGTTTTTGTTTGGTTATCTTTTGGCAATTGTAGAAATAAAACATTTTCCTTCTTCAGAAGTTCCAGTTAGGCAGGCTAACGTTAGTTAGCTAATTAATTTGCTAGCTATCTTACAGTAGGTGTATATTAATAATGATATATTTAATATAAGTAGACATGCACTCATGATTGACTGTAGCGCATATAAAGCTACCGGTGGCTGAAAACACAATCACAGGATGAACGAGTGATGCATTTCTGGCCAAAGATGGTCCATTCCTTCCTCCCTCGCCCCTTTTTTTTTAATCCTTTTTTTTGTGTTTTTTTGATAGTAAATTTACATTTGTGTATATGAAATTTGGCCAAAAGAATAATGAAATTAATTACATAAAAATGTTTCAGCTTATTTTTATCGTATGTAAAGAATCCAAGCAGTACATCTCTCCACAATAGTGTAAAATCTTCATAAATGTGTTCAATTATAAATCTACTGATGTCTTGCCACAGTTTTCTTACATGTAAACAATGCCAAAAAGATGCAACACTGTTTCTGGGTGGTCATTACAAAAGGAGCAATTTGAATTTATGTTTTCCTTAAACTTCTTAACCTGTACTGCTGTGGCGTTCCGCCAGCGGAACTCCTCCCACATTCCACTGAAAAGGCAGAGCGCGAAATTCAAAATATATTTTTTTGAAATATTTAACTTTCACATATTAACAAGTCCAATACAGCAAATGAAAGGTACACATCTTGTGAATCCAGCCAACATGTCCGATTTTTAAAATGTTTTACAGCGAAAACAGCACGTGTATTTATGTTAGCTCACCACCATTTACAAAAAAGGACAGACATTTTTCACAGCACAGGTAGCATGCACAAAGCCAACCTAACTAACCAAGAACCAACTTCATCAGATGACAGTCTTATAACATGTTATTCAATAAATCTATGTTTTGTTCGAAAAATGTGCATATTTCAGGTATAAATCATAGTTTACATTGCAGCTACAATCAGAAATTGCACCGAAAGCAGACAGAATAATTAGACACCAACGTCAAATACCTAAATACTCATCATAAAACATTTCTGAAAAATACATAGTGTACAGCAAATGAAAGACAGGCATCTTGTGATTCCAGACAATATTTCCGATTGCGAAGTGATTCCGATTCCGAAGTGTTTTACAGCGAAAACACAATATAGCGTTATATTAGCTTACCACAATAGCCAGAAACACAAGCCATTTCCCAGCAGCAAAAGTTAGCGATCGTAACAAACCAGCAAAAGATATATAATTTTTGACTATCCTTGATATGCTTCATCATATGACAGTCCTATAACATCAGGTTATACATACACTTATGTTTTGTTCGAAAATGTGCGTATTTAGAGCTGAAATCAGTGGTTATACATTGTGCTAACGTAGCTACTTTTTCCCACAACGTCCAGATATTTTTCTGACACTTTTTCTGACACACATATTCTGACCAAATAGCTATTCATAAACATAACTAAAAAATACATGTTGTATAGGAAATGATAGATACACTAGTTCTTAATGCAATCGCCGTGTTAGAATTCTAAAAATAACTTAATTACGACATAAGGCTTACGTTATGGCGAGCATGTGCCCAAAACCTGGGCGCAAAACTAATAGTACACAGTTCGACAGATATATGAAATAGCATCATAAAATGGGTCCTACTTTTGATGAGCTTCCATCAGAATGTTGTACAAGAGGTCCTTTGTCAAGAACAATCGTTGTTTGGATTTTGAACGTCCTTTTTCCCTCTTGAATTAGCAAGCGCACTAGCCAAGTGGCGCGAAGCTCTCCTTCCTGAACAAAGGCACACAATGCAACACGCCTAATGTCCCGAATAAATTTCAATAGTCTAATAAAACTATATTGAAAAAACATACTTTACGATGATATTGTCACATGTATCAAATAAAATCAAAGCCGGAGATAGTAGTCGCCTATAACGAAAGGTTTTCAGAAGGCAATTCCAGGTCCAACCTCGCGCTTTCCAGAAAACAGGAAATGGGTGACACGTCATTCCAAGAGGATTTATTCCATCTCAGACCAAGATAAACACTCCATTTCTTCTCTCACTGCCTCTTGACATCTAGGGGAAGGTGTATGACGTGCATGTATACTAATACGTATCATGCCCAT
The DNA here is from genome assembly GCF_029448725.1 of Salvelinus fontinalis. Taxonomy (NCBI): domain Eukaryota; kingdom Metazoa; phylum Chordata; class Actinopteri; order Salmoniformes; family Salmonidae; genus Salvelinus; species Salvelinus fontinalis. The sequence continues at coordinate 13,272,790 of NC_074702.1, forward strand.
TTATAGGCAGGACCTAGAACAGAGCATCGATTTCAGATTTTCCACTTCCTGGTCAGGAAGTTTGTGCCAAATGAGTTCTGTTTTACTCACTGATATAATTCAAACAGTTTTAGAAACTAGAGAGTGTTTTCTATCCAATAGTAATAATAATATACATATTGTATGAGCAAGAATTGAGTACGAGGCCGTTTAAATTGGGCACGATTTTCCCCCAAAGTGAAAACAGCGCCCTCTGTCCTCAACAGGTTTTAATATAGTGGTTGGCAGGGTAATATTTATGAATTATTTTAAAGGAAACCTCCTTAATTTTGTTAACCAGTAGGTATGTGTGTGTCAACATCCAAACTTTTTCCCAACAGATATTATCAATAAATCCATTCCAATAAGGCATGACATAAGGTATAGATACAACATCCTGCTGAAACAAGGTTCGTATCGCTCTGTTGTTGAATGGGCCAAAAGAGAAACAAATCTTTCCTACTGTTGAGTCAACAGGGTCAATAGGCTCTGAGGGTCAGGTCTTGACACGTTCCTGAATAACAGAGCAACACCTGAGGTAATGGCGTCTAAAACAATTGCAAAATCTTTAGGTGTTACAGGGACCTTGTAAAGAGATAAGAATTCCTTATAACTGAGTAAAAGACCCTCTGCATTTACCAGTTGGCTCACCAATAGGATATTATTTCGGAACCAATATTCTAAAAACAAAGAAGTATTTTTATACAATATATCCCGATTATTCCATATATAATATCTGTGTGGAGAAAAATTGTGTTTATAAATTAAGGACCATGACAAGAAAACCTGCCAATGAAAAGCAGAAAGTTTCACTGGAATTTTGTCAATATTATAATTGCGCAACAACATGAAGTTAAGGCCACCAAAAGTAGAGAAGACATGATGAGGAATAAAATTCCAGATAGAAGTGGGTCTTCTTAGGAATTGTTTTATCCAAATGATCTTAAAAGTATTATTTAAAGTAGTAAAGTCCAGAAAATTCAGTCCACCATTCTCATAAGTGTTCATTACAACAGTTTTCCTAATGTGATGGGTACGGTTTCTCCAAAGAAAGTTGAAAAGCATCTGGTCTATCTCCTTGCTTATTTTACTGTCAAGATATAAAGATAGAGCGCCATATGTTAGTCTAGAGATACCTTTGGCCTTGGTTATTAGGACTCTACCTTTTAAAGATAACTCCCTCTGTAGCCATTGATTTAGCTTCTTCTGGGTATTTTTAATAAGAGGGTTAAAATTTAGTAAGCCTCTAGACTTCTGATCCTTTGTAATGGTTATGCCCAAATATGTAAGTTCTTCTTTAACTGAAATACCATAATATAAAGGTGTCACACAATCTTTGACAGCTATGAGTTCACATTTATTAATGTTAAGGTATAGACCAGACGCTTTGGAAAAGGATTGTATCGCATTGATCGATATGGTAATTTGGTTAGCGTCTTTCAGAAAAAGTGTAGTATCATCAGCCAGCTGGCTTATAATAATTTCTTTACCAGCTTGGAAATACCTTGTACAGGACTATTTTTTTTATAGAATTTGTAAGAAGTTGGGTGATTATTAAAAACAGATACGGGGAGATAGGACAACCTTGCCTAATTCCTCTCTTTAACTCAAATCTAGTTGAGGTTCCATATTTCAATTTGATAGAGCTGTTACCATTTGCATAGAGAGTCTTAATAGCCTTACAGAAAAAAATCCCCAAAGCCAAGTCTCTCAAGGGAGTGGAAGAGAAACTGATGCTCTACTGTGTCAAATGCCTTATAAAAATCTAAAAATAATATGAAGCTATCCTCAGTTATTAGGTCTGAGTAGTCAAGCATGTCTAATACTAGTCTGACATTGTTAGAAATATGTCTGTTCCTCATGAAGCCAGACTGTGTTTCATCAATGATTGCATGCAGAACTTCTTTAATTATTTTTGCAAGTAGTAAGGCTAATATCTTATAGTCATTATTAAGAAGACAAATTGGACGCCAGTTATCGATGAGCAGCACTTCTTTTTTAGGCTTAGGTATCAGTGTTATTAACCCCTGACTCATTGTAGGAGGGAGAACATTGTTTTTAATACTCTCTAAAAAGACTTCAAATAGGAAGGGAGCTATTTGTTCCAGAAATAATTTGTAAAATTCTGATGTAATTCCATCAACACCTGGTGATTTATTGTTCTTTAGATGTTTGATAGACTCTATAATCTCTTCAACTTTGATGGGTTCATCACAATGCTCAGATTCTATATCACTGATAGAGTGAACATTATTCAGTGAGTTAAAAAAACATATATCTGTGGATTCCTGTAGAGCTATACAATTTTCTGTAAAAATTGCTACAGTATTTAGAGATTATTTTTTGGTCATCTGTAATAACACCATCAATGTTTAATTTATGGATAGTGTTATTTTTAGAGTGAAATTTCTCAAGTCTAAAGAAATAGGATGAATTCTGTTCTCCCTCCTCAATCCATTTTTTCCTAGATCTAATAAAGGCTCCTTCTGCTTTTAATCTATATATATTATCCAGTTGATTTAATCTCTATATATTATCCAGTTGATTTAATCTATATATTATCTATTTTATTTAATCTATATATATTATACAGTTTATTTTGTAACTCAATCAGTTCCATCTTCTCCTCCCCCAAGAGGCCGGCTAGGGACCTCTGAGAAAGGGAAGTTATCTTAATGATCACCTTTTCCTCCTCAGCTCTTCTAGTCTTAGCAAGATTACTACCATATTTTCTAAGGTATTTGGACACCTCAAATTTAAAGAGCTCCCAGTTCTTGCAATAAGTTTTTTCTTCACAAGCCCTTTCCCAAAAGTGTGAGAGCAGATATTTAACTATATCATTATTTAATAATGAGCTATTTAGCTTCCAGTAGGATGCTCTACCAAGGTTAGTATCAATGTAAATGGCCCTATGGTCTGTGAGGGGAGTAGTACATTATTTGTAGTAACACACTCACTATCAATACATTTGGATATAAGCCAAAAATCTATTCTGGATTGTCTGGAACCTGTTTTGTTACTCCAAGTGAATGATCTGTCGGCCGGAAACCTCTCTCTCCATATATCAATAAGATCAAACTTTTCCATAAAAAGTATTGAACCCAAATTCTGATTGGTTGGTCTACCTGGGGGCCATGTATCAATGTTCTATTGTAATGTTAAAGTCCCCTCCAATCAATAATAACAAATTGGGAAATTTAGATAACCAATGAAGTATATGTTTCTCTATAGATTCAAGCAATTCATCATTCACTGTTGGCATCAGTCGAAATTGAGTGAGACTCTTGAAGAAAGCAAAAATCTGTTTGAAATTGTTTAGCAAATAAAAATAAGGCCTTGCGCTTTGTTTCGTAACCCCCTAGCATTAAGAGAAACTAAAGACAAAGACAAAACAACAAAGATTATATACAAGTATAAACTGTAGTAGGATGAGTCAAAGACGTAGGAGCAGTGAACATAAACGATAAGGAACCGAGATCTGCACCATATAAGTCAATTTAAAGTGAAAATATCTTATTCCATAAACTTTGAACTAGACGTTATCCGGCTTTGAAATTCAACTCAACTGAAAATTATGTTCAAGACCAAACCAACGGTTCTTGTAGTAAGAGAGACAAAAAACCCTCTTTAGTGTAATCAGGAACTATTCTGAGAAATAAAATATAAAATAATAATTTAAATAAAAGGGTACCTACTATTTTAAGTGCATATGAAAACTGATCATAAAATACTTGAATAAAAATGTTTTATATATACACATTCCTAAGATCTTTTTTTGGAAATAAGTATTAATAACTAAATGGAACAATAACCGTGTAAAGTCAGAGCAGACCTGTATACCCTTTAAAACAGTATCTTAATTACTGTATACATAAATAATAAATACAGCTTTCAATCTCCTTTGAAGTTTGTAAACAAAATAGGCCTTCTGGTCATACAAGAACAAACTAATAAATTGAGGTACCTGAGTATTCCTGAAAAATAGTCACCTGATGCTTGTTAGGTAAACAACATAAGGAAAATGAGAATACCATGGCTGAAACCATCAACCTGTTCCTTTTGGTGAGATTTTAGGGAGGAATATGGATTTCTGAACCGTTGATGAAGCCTCGTCCTCCGAAGTAAGCAGCCTTTCCCTAATTTCGTGCTATCTTGATCCTTGGCCACAACTTGTTCCTTCTTTCTATGTCCTCCGGACTGAGATGATCGGCGAAACGCATACCATGGCTCTGAAGGAAGGCATTCTTCCTAGCAGCTTTCCAGACAGCATCCCGGTAGAATCTGGCAGTGAAGAGGATGATGATACCCCTTGGTCTTGAATTGTTTTGCTGTTGCTTCTTGTCGAGGCGATGCACAACGTCGATGGTATCACCAACTTTGTTTTTCTCTGCAGGCATAACTTCTTTGCAGATGGCCTCTCCTCGCACATCTTCATTCTCCACCTCTGGCAAGCCGTAGAGTCTCAGGTTCCATCTTCTTGTGTATTGTTCCAGATCAGTGAGACGTCTATGGTAGACATTGTTATTCTTTTCCACACTTTTTTCAACTTTTGCCACTCTCGTTTTCACATCCTTGATTTCACCACATGCAAACTCCACAGTCTTTTTCATGCCTTCGATAACCATGGTGTTCGCGCCAACCATTTACTCAATGGCGTCAGACCTGGAGTTGATGAGTAAGGAGAGGGTAGCCACGATGTCAGAGTTTATGTTGGGTTTTTTGGAGGGTGGAGGTTTGCACGGAGTAACCGGTAAAGAGGGGAATTCGTCATCTTCAACAGCATTCGAAAGCATGATAGTATCCATAGGGCAAGCGTAGTTATGGCAGTTGTCTATAAGCACGTTTCTCTCTTGTTGATTAGCAATAGAACGGCTAACTTCTTCCTTTCTTTTTTTGTCGCGACTTTGCTTGGACATGCCGAAATAAATGATCCAATTATTATTCCAGTAACAGGAAAGTTGTTATATCTTGAACAAATAAAAATAGTAATGACTGTAAACTTGTTTTTTTTTCACAATCTTTCTGAATTTTGGTACGGAGCTCGGTAAAAAAGCATCTGTTCAAGCCGCCATCTTGGCACCTTCTCCTCCCTCGCCCCTTGCCCTGCAAGTGTATACTTGTCAGACGTCATGATACCTCATCAGAAGTGGCCACTTAATTTGAGGGCTGAAGTGTTTGGACCCCAACCCTTGACTGAGTTCATTGTAAGGCCTGTAATCTCTAGACCCGTAAGAGGAGCTTTTTAGAATATTCTTAACAGTTAGACAGAAGCTTCAGTACTCAGTTTGAGTTTTAATACATTTTCCCCCTATGTTTAAGGGTTTAGATGGCTTGGTTAGGTATTGTATACTTTTTAATCACTGTCCAAGTAGTGATTTTGCTCTAGTGGTTTACCTGTTTGTTTTCAATTTTCCTCTCTTAGGCCTGCTGGGGTACCTGAGGCAGAGGCAGGGGCTGTGACAGGTAAAATCATCTATATCTTTGTCTTCAATGGCATATTGGTCTTTATCAAACGTCTGATTTTGTATGTATCATTTTATTTATGAAACCAATACATCTCATCATGTTTACCATTCTGCTCTCAGGTCCCCAGTGATGTAACATCTCGCCACCAGGCTGCAGCATTGGACAGTGGAGGACTAACTATGGCTATCTCCCAGAGAGCACAAGGCTCCTTTTTTAAATCTGCTGATATGTTCTCTTGACATGTTTTTTATTTTCTCTTTTTTCTATATGAAATGAATCTACAGCGACAGTATTCTGACATTGGTTGATGCAGTAGGGTCGGCTATAAAACCTTCTGTCATATTTGATAGACACACATGAACAAGCGATTTTGTAAGTTAGAAGTTTACTATTTATGACTATTTTCAATTGTAATATTTCCACACTGTTAAATAAAGTGATGTAGATGGGTAATTGTTTGTTGTGTTCCGACTTTTCCCACAATCAGTCACTGGCATAGATGGTCTCCCTGTCAGTCACTGCTACTGGCACAGTCTTTCCCCAGTAGCGCAGTTCTAATGGATATTCAGCACACCCGTTTTGCTGATGTTGCACCTTTCTGCAGGCAATAGTAGATGAATTCATTCAACCTCCTGACAAGTGCAGCAACATCAAACATGCTGCAGCCTATTGTCTATAACCATTGTTGCATGCCAATCTGATAGGCCACTTTTGTAAAACAAAAAATGATAATTTTAGCATGAAAATAACTCCGTTATGGTTATTGGTATATTCTTGGCCAAAGAGGATCTAGCTGCAGGATGGATGAGGGAGAGGACCTGTCAAAGACAGCTTTTCAATAGTGACAGATGTATTGACTCCATCTAGGAAAGTGGCCACAATCGAAAGAAGAGGGGGGTTTACTGCATAAGTTAAACCTTTTTATCATCCCATTAGGAAAATACTTGAAATCATAATTCCCATTTGAAATGATAAGAATTCTCCTAAATTCACTTGGTCACTCAAATATGGGCTAACTAAGGCATTCCTTGTGAAATAATGTAGCTCATTAAACTAGAGTAAAATTATTGCATAAAAGATTACATGCATTTTCTACCTATAACACCACCAGGGACTTGCAGATGTTTTCTTTACTGTACATTTACTCTGTGTATTTTTATATAGATGAGAAGACGGGAATTCCTTTGTGCACAGCCTCTCCCTTGTTGCTCTGTTGCTAGGAATATCTTCTTGCCGCATTACAGGAGAAACCTGTTAGCGCATTCCTCCTCTCGCAGTTTCCCAGGCTCCTCGGGCATATTGATAGTAGGCTACTCGAGTGCAGTAGAAAACCATCCGCATTGGCAGGCACATTTTTTTTCAACTTCACACGGTCTTTGGGGGATACCTCAGTAGACTGAAGCTGCAGTATTGAACAGCCTATAACCGAATGCAGTGCCTGTGCATCACCACCAGAGGACCCCCCTCATGCCTTCTAAGTGTTGGTGCAATTTACTTTATTGAGCCGCAGTTTTCTTTATTTTCTTCCAATCCTACTCCACACACCTCAAAAGTGCGCGTCTTCCCATTTTCTGTCCGCTGACCTGAAAACCTGCATCGGGGCGCAAGAGAGACTCAGACGAAGACCCAGTATATCCACACTGCAGTCATGGCAACTAAAGGTTTGTCTTCTACTGAATGTAGCCTATGCTAGAGCATCTTTAAATTTAAAAAGACCAAAACAATTGAAACTACATAGTGAGTTTCATAATGTTTTTGTTGTTCTTCAGTTCAGTGTTTTAGGTACAGGTTCTTTGCTCAAGCTGTTCTTGCACATCAATTATTTTGGCTAAGCTTGCTCCTAGACTCATCCCATCAAGTTCTAATTTATGGAATTGATGAACAATTGGTGCATTGCTGCTAGAGCGCCATTACAGGCTAGGCTACTTTTCCCATGTTTTGATCCATTTCCGTTTAATATATGAACATATTGCTTATTATTTTTCTAATTACGTAATACTCACCGTCTTTTTTGTAAATTAATGGTTTTCTTATCATTTGTGAATGGTTGTGTTGGCTTGCCCATCAGGGTGCAAGAGGGGAGGGGTAGTGCGCTGGGGAGAAGTTGAAAGCGCCAACTTAGCCATTACATAAAGTGGGGGTTCAGCAACATAAATCCGCATTGTCGACGCTCTGTTTAATAAGTGCTGCCAAGATGATCTTATAGCCTACTGCTCGTTAAAGTCAAGAGATAGCATATTTACTTGAACTATGGCTGGGAGCTCTCATCTGAAGATATTGGAGAACAGTTCAGCACCAGCGGTGTGGACAGCAATTTAGTGTATAAAATAAAATATTGTACTAACAATTATTAGGATTGTTCTATTTTTGAACACATCCGATATGGATAATCGATACATGCAACTTGATTGATTGTCTTGTAAATCGCGTTGCACTGAACGCCTCTCGTGCGCTTCTAACCCACTTGCTGTGGGCGGTCTTTTTCTGCTGAGCAAAGACCCTGCATTGATCAGCGCTCCGCAGTCAAGCAGCACTGAGACATATGTGGTCGTCTTAAGAAAACGCCTAGTAAACTGGAAGATTTACGCATAAAATATTCCTGTTGGTGTAGCGCTTTGATTTTATTTCCAGTTGGTCTATTCGTGTGATCACATTAAGCAAAAATAACGCATTAACTCAAATTGCAATTGCTTTCAACGCTATCATTAGTATGCCAACTTAGAATCAGTGATTAATACGAGAGCAAAATCTGTCCACATTAGGCTACTCATATTTCGACGTTTTCCCAAAACCGGTCTAGTTCTGCTGTCCATGGTGCTGAACCGACTCCCATCCCAAAAGGGCGTCCCCATGAGCTTGGACTCGGGTTTTTGGCTGTTCACTTCTCCAGCACTGCAAGATTCTGCCGTCTTTTATAACTTACATTACATAATATTAGAACCTTGTTATTAGGCCTAATGTGGATGATTCTGATTAATAATTTGTGTTTTCTGTACAGAATTTACGTTTCATGATCAAAGTGACTTTGAATATGGTGAGTGAATTCATTAGAATGGATTCATTTGTTATTTGAGTCGGCCCAATACATGGCATGTGAGTTGTACCATGTTACTACTACTAATGGTCATGATTCTAGATTTTTTTTGTGGTTTCAGATTATGAGACACTTCGAACTACAGGGGTCATCATTGGTGTGATCTTGTTTGTGTCTGGTATCCTAATAGCTCTTAGTAAGTATACTTGCACACACACCGGCTAGTCTGTCACATGCTCACCCGTAACTCTCTGAAGGTTACTGTAACTTTTCATCCCTTCAACAGGTAAAAAACTCACATGCTCAAAATCGTCTTCCAAGTAAGAGTTTGCACATGGCTTGGCAGTTGCTCCGCCTGTGCATGTGGAATGCATCCGACTTTGGAAGAGGAGTCCCCACCAAATACAGGATGGCTTTACTAATACTATTTTACTGTTACCATGTCTGTTGTTTCCCCGTCTCTCCTCTCCCACAGTGGAGCCCATGTCTGAATGCTGCCTATTGGTTAAGATATTACAGTCCCGCCCTCCCTCCCTAAATCCAACAACACTGCCCAGCCATTCAACTAATTAAGCAATCCCCCTTATACAGAGCAGCATATTACAGTCAAATGTCTCAAGATAGTCTAGTAGTCTAACTCTGTGCCATCTTTGACATTTTAGAAAATAAAATGTTCTTGTCAACCGAACAATATTAAGGAAATGTCCTGCATTAGGACTTTTTTGGGGCCCCTTGGTTGAGAATGGGGGCCGTTGTTGCATGGGTTGGCAGTGTGGGTGGATGGCCTCAAAGAGTGTATGTTTACAGCCAATGGCATGCCGACCCAGTCTCTCCCTCTCCCCTACCCTTTGAGAGAGGACACCGATTGGGAAGATCCTGACAAATCTCTGCATTTTGCCCCAAATTGAATCCTGTGATCGTCAAAGCTTTGTGGCCCCAGCCCCTTCTGTGCATGGATACAGTTGACCTAATCCCTCTAAAATACCTTCTCTTTGGTCAGAACACACATGATCTTGGTTACGTTGTGGTTGTTTCCACAAAGCTTTGAGGTGAACTGAACTGTCAGAACTATCCAGGATTGCTTCCTTTAATTCCCTTTCTCTCCTTGTGTTATAGTGAATAACTGTCTTTTCTTGTCTTCTCGTTTTCAGCTCTAATCCAGCCGGCACCCAAATACCAAAGACAGAGGGTAAGCCGCCATGGGAGGGAGGTAGGGAGGGAGAGAGAGAGAAAAATAACACACTCTGTCCTCTATCTTGTGTTGCAGTGCCTCCTCAAACAGTATAGATGAAGTGTGCATGGAGGCGAGGGAGAGTCACCATGGGAGGTGCTGCAGAGAGGCCAACACACACAATAACACACTCTCACATTTATGGCTGACACACACCAGCACCCATTGGAACATCAAGTATGGTGCACACCCAGTCCAAGCTGACCAGAAGAATGACTGAATTGTCATTCTTGATTTAAATAAAATGTATATCAAGCCAAGCCAAGATGAAGATGTTACTCTTAACCGTCTTTGTGACTTGTGTATTAGGTGCTATCAATCTACCTTGCCCAGGAGAGAATGTAAAGTAGCCTTCAGTGCTGATTTGGGGTTTATCCTTACCCCAATCTGCACCAAAAGCACCTAAAAGCAAAAAAACATACCTGGCCCAAGATCAGCTTTCAGGTGCACTGTAAATCTATATCATGATATGGGTAGTGTTGAAACAGAACTGAATGCTGTGCTCTCTCTGTTCCTTGCTTTGACTTCATGCACACCCAAGAAAGTTGATTGCATGTCTCGTTTTACTGTATAGTACTCTCAATGCACTTTAGAAATCTACAACTGTATTATCCAGTCGTGAGAGAGAGGTCTTTTACATTTAGGATTTCACATTGAACCTGTATTAATAACCTCAAGCATGCATTAAGATATCAAACCAACCCCATTATCCCACTGTGTTTTACTGATGGTTGGCTCAGGATCTATCTGCTGTCATTTCTGATGGCATTAAGTGGATTGTCGTGGGTGGTTGTGTTCTAGGTGGCAATGAGAAGAATGTCAACCCCATGTCAGATGTTAATTTTACAGCAATTTGAAACAGAAGCAGGAATGAAGTCTCCTATCATTCTCTGGGTTCTGTAAAAGGGTGCCACCAGTATAGTATTGTATGTCAACAGCCTTTTTCTTTCTCCTAATGCATTTTAAATTAGATTGCACGAGTAGAATCATTCAAAGCACTAAAAAGGTATTACCTTGGGTTGAAGGAGTAGGCATTTTAAAAGTGTATGAGTTTAAGCTTAATGAAAAGGTCAATACATTAAGATAAGAAGGCACAGTAACTACCTGCAAATAAAATGTCTGTATTATCATTATTTAGAGCTGTTTCTAACTTGCTGCAAGTACAATGTCTGTTATCTTCAGATATTTTTATTTACCGGTATGCAGCACTAGTAATGCCTGATACTGAGCGAGTGGTGTGATTCTCACCAGAGCTAACCAATAAGACAGCTGCTGCAATAAAAATCACCCTGTATACAATGGTCTTATTTGATTTATTGTTTACAGTTATTTCCCATATCTTTTGATCTGAACCTTTATCAATACATACATGTGGATTAAAATAGAGTATTAAATAGATAACAAATAGAGATATTTGAAGAACAGATTTAATTCCAGCGTAAAGTTTAGGCAATTCAGTTAATCAGAAGGATACATTCAGTGAAAAGTAACAGCAGTTTTACACTGTTACAAACTGTCAAAGTAGACCCAAGCAGCCAAAATCACCAGATTCTCTAGTACCATTTTTGAACGATAACATTAGTTATTCTCCTTCATGTTAACTCACCTATGATTTAGACCTAGGAACACATAAAGACATCTCTGTATGTTCCTAGACTAAGACTGCCCAGGTTCCAAAACTAGAGGAAATCACATTCAAGTCTGGGGAAATGTTGTGTCATATCTACAATGAGATGTTTTATTTTATTGTATTTTCTATGCCACTTACAATGATGAAGTAGCATATTCACTACAACAATATTTCAAAGGGCACATGCATGCTACCTCATTGGAGATTTTTTTTTTTAAACAGTCATAAAAGGTATATGAGTAAGTGATGGATGTTTTCTTGTCACAACAAAACATGTTGTGGTATTTTCAATCATGAGTCATGTTTGAAAATACCTGATTACTTTAAGGTGAAACGAGTCATAACTGAAATACTCCTCCTATAATGCCCTTTAAGAAATAAATACTAATGGTACTACATTGTATACACTGTTGATATGTTATATAATATTATATAGCATGTGTGGTCAATATCAACATATTCCCTTTACACAGTAAATGTAAAATGTTCTTTCCATAAGTCATAGTATGAATGAGACAATATACAGGGTGTAAAGTACTTAAAGTAAAACTACTTTAAAGTACTACGTTTTTTGGGGTATCTGTACTTTACTTTACTATTCATATTTTTGACTACTTTTACTTTTACTTTACTTCATTCCTAAAGAAAATAATGTACTTTTTACTCCATACATTATCTCTGACAACCAAACGTACTTGTTACATTTTGACAGGGAAATGGTCCAATTCACGCACGTATCAAAAGAACATCCCTGGTCATCCCTATTGCCTCTGATCTGGCGGACTCACTTAACACAAATGAGTGTTGTAGTGTGCCCCTGGCTATCTGTAAATTAAAAATATATATATAAGGATTTGAAAATATGAATACTTTTACTTTTGATACTTAAGTACATTTCAGCAATTCTATTTACTTATGGTACTTAAGTATATTTAAAACCAAATACTTTTACACTTTTACTGAAGTAATATTTTACTGGGTGACTTTCACTTTTAGTTGAGTCATTTTCTATTAAGGTATCTTTACTTTTACTCAAGTATGACTTTTGAGTACTTTTTCCACCAATGACAAAATATTAGCTATTCAATGAGTGCTGTGAATATATCAAATATAAAAAGAAAATACCTAGTTAAGTTATAAAAGACATTGAAAGCATGCGCACAATGGTACACTGTGTTACATGCTTAGTGAAACAACAACCACCTTTCAACAAACCAATATGATTTCTGACCATGGTGGGAAGTTTTGACAAGAGAATGAGTGGGGGTGGTAGCCCAGAAACCCTCCTCAGATATACCTCTAAGGAGGGCTTCCCGGCTGGGAGGGTACTCACACAATGAGTCTGGGAAGTCTTTGAATATAATGTAAACGATTTCATAGAAATCAAGGTTGTACTGAGTGACAGTAATGTCAGGGGGGACTGGAATACCACCTGTTACCACTGCTCATTGCTGGCTATCCATTAAACAAAAACAATAGCCGCCCATTAAGCTAGAAAAATACATAAACGTCATTGCTAACTGAATTCAGATAGGGACCAAAATCATGTCAATCACACATATAGTTTCAAAGTGAATGCTCTATATAGAGATTCGCAGTGTTTGAAAATCCTCACATGAAGATACGCTAGAATCCCTCCCTGTTGGAAGTACAGATGTCTGGATTCAACCTACAGTACAGACCTTCAGTACTTCCTCTGAAAAGAGGTGGAGGGATACACAGGGACATAAAAAGTAGTCCGGGTCACTCTTGGTCCTGTAAGGACATTACACGTCGACGAGAGGAAGCACTTCGCTTCTTCAGGATGAGCTTGAGCTGAAAACAGACGGGACAGGAATAGGTGAGCTGAGATTATATGAATGAAACAAAATGGCCATTTGTAGTCTGTCTGTCTGTCTGACTGCTCACCTGTTCCCCGTGGGGTCCACTCTGCAGCAGGTGTGCAGGCTGATCGTTCTCCAGGTTGCGGATTCTGGGGTCGGCCCCTCTGCTCAGCAGCAGCCTCAGCATCTCCTCCTGGTGTGGGCTGCCATGGAGACCAGCAGCCATGTGCAGTGCGGTATGACCGTGGGCCTGCCGGTGAGGAGTTAAAGGGAATCATGAAGCTGTGAGTATTGACCAACACTAAGGCAATAATTAGATATGCACACACTGTCGATGAGTCTCCCTTTCTTTTCACTCTTTTCCTTTCACCTTTTCACACACTGCTGAAGAAGTTATACCTCTCCTTTCTCTTTTCATGGAGTCTCAGGACACTGGTCAGTTTCTCTACACCTTTGAAGAGCGGACAATCTCACAGCAGCACTGACCTTCATGTTGACAAAGTCCCTCATGTTGTCTAGGGGGGTCTTCAGCAGATGGCGAACCAGCTGGATGTTCCCCTCCTTCACAGCCAGGTGAAGAACAGTCTTGTTACTTTTGATTTCCTGGAAACAGAGGAAAACACTGTATGAAGCCTCCAAAGGAAACCGCAATGTGCCGAAAGTGAGGAAAATATTCAAAACCCATCATAGATTTTTGCAGGTGTGAGGTTGGGTAGACAAAAAGCTGACTAATAGCTCCAGATTTGATTTATTTTCTACCAAAATGAACCATGCCATTCCCTTGGGAGGACGGAGGTATAGATGGTGTTTTCTACTTATTGAGTACTGGCACCTCTTGTAGAACACTGGCTCTAAAATACTAACTCTGGTATGTTACATTTACGTATTGCATTCAGTACCTGGCTGGTCAGGGAGGCTCCGGTGTTGAGTAGCATCTGCAGCCAGGAGAGCTTCTCCTCTGCTAGAGCATGGAGGCTGGCATCACCCAGCCCTGTGGAGGAGAGGGAGGAGAGAGTCTTCACGGTGCCACTGTGGGAGATGGCTGCACAGTGCAGAGGAGTCAGACCTGAGACAGGAGTGGGAAAATAGTTTATTCTATTGTTGTTACTTATTCTGTTGTCTTACTATATCTTTTGTCAGATGTCTTTTGAGTAATGGTTGTGCTCTTCTCATTTGACTGGATGTTACCTTCAAAATTGCGAGCCTCCAGGTTCACTCCAGGCCCAATGGAGAGAATAACCTACAAATACAGATCCAAAGATTGAAAATGGTTATTCACATCATTCTGTTATTTATCTAGATTGAGCCCTAACAGATGATCACTTTGGTTGAAGGCAGTGCTGCTGGTTTACCTGCATAACCCTGGGGAAGCCATAGGTGGCAGCAAGATGAAGTGCTGTTTGACCTTTGACATCACAGGCATTTATATCCGCCCCTAAAGACAGCAGATCCTGGACGATTTCCGGATGGTTAGCAGTCACCGCCACCAGCAAAGCAGTCTGGGATACAGGATAGGGGGGGTTAATGCTATTAAACTAAGGCTCAATATGTATGGCATCCACACATTTATTTTAGAGGAAGCATATTTGGGTTGAACTCAATCCTGTGTTCTCTAAAGAAGAAGTGTCTTCTTGGTGCATACCTTCCCCTTGTGTTCCTTGGAGTCTAGCCTTCCCAGCTCAGCAAGCCTCTCTGCTGCAGCGAATGCATACTCCCTCAGGCCTTTGGCTGTATAAATATGCAGAATCCTGACAAGACGAGACAACGTGACAAATTGGTTTCAGGTGACACCTACAGTCGAAAATGTTGTAAAATCTCATGAGACATAAGACACTTTAATTTGCCAAGTTTCTCTTAACATTTTCTCAAACTTAGTCATGTCTACTTTCTCAAAATCAGGTCACAAGCTGATGATACACACACACACACTTACGTGTCTCCGTCGTCATCCTGCCAGGTGGTTCTGCTGTAGTCCATCCCTCTGAGGAACATCCTGGCTTCCTCCAGCTTAGTGACATCCATCTGGCCACTAAACACCTGCTGGACAGGTTCTGTGGGGCCCAGGGCCCCCGACGACCAGGGGAAGACAGCGGTCTGCAGGGGCCCAGAAGGAACCAAACTAGACACAGCCTCGGTCACTGGACACTCCGTCTGTAAAGTAAAAATATTGCTATCATCAGAAATGCTATAGCACATACTGTTCATGTACTTAATAGCACGTGAACAA
Source organism: Salvelinus fontinalis (assembly GCF_029448725.1). Classification (NCBI taxonomy): domain Eukaryota; kingdom Metazoa; phylum Chordata; class Actinopteri; order Salmoniformes; family Salmonidae; genus Salvelinus; species Salvelinus fontinalis. Next base: position 13,288,219 of record NC_074702.1, read on the forward strand.
CAAGTAGTCAAAATGATGATGTAATGTCAAATTGCTTCTGTTCGAGAAACCAGTCCTCCTTACATAATGCTGAGGCATCCTGGTGTCTGGGTAGTCCTGAATCTGCTGTGTGTTGTAGCTGGAGGCCATCTGAGGGCCGTAGGCCGGAGTATGGCTGTAGTCCATTGAGGAGGATGGGCTGGAGAAGTAATTGTTCCCCATAGGGGAGAATGGACCTTCCTGTATGGCCGAGAGGGCTTGGTGCTCATCCATAGGACCCCATCTCTCATACCCCACTGCCATATCTGAGTAGCTGCTGGCTACACCTGGGAGGGTCACAAGTTAACCCATCTGTCAATGTCAATGGAAAAGTATTTGAATCATTTGACAATGTATTTGACCCAGGTCTGGTTGGGTTGCAAAGGGCTTACATGGGTGATTCAAGCAGTACTCACTTGTTGAGGTAGACTTCTCTGGTGTTGACACCTGTTGGGAGAGGACAGTGGCAGTGGAGACACCGGTACTGGTTGTTGCCGTCGAGGAGGTTTCCCTCTTCCTCTTCTGCTCCAGGAGTTTCTTCACTGTGGGAAGAGTGTAACACGGCTTCTCCTTCGGTGCTGTGGAGACAAAGGTGATGTTGCAATGAAAGATCTTTGGTGGATAGTCATGAAGTCGACCGTGACATTTTTTCTCTATTGGGGTGCTTTTCTACAATGGTCTACTATTCTTATCAGACATGTATTACTACAGAGCGACACAGCTAAGGCTGTTGGTATAGTGTTATGACATAATATGAAGTAATGTGGTAATTTTGGATAACGCTTCATTCTTTAGTTTTTGGATTGAAAGGATTGGCAAAAAGAGGCCATTCTCCAGCTTTGTGATTTACCATGATTCATCTATGATATCATGTTTACTCTTTTTCCCCATCACTTTCTGTTCCATTCAGCAGCCAGAGGAAAGAGAGATAGTGGTGAAAAATATAGGTATCTGAGGTTTCCAGCTTGATATTGCTCGTGTGCAGCAAAACAGGGTAGTTTTCCTCGAAGTCATCACCCCGCACGTGAAAGACAAAGCGACATTTCCACTGAGGAGCATAAACAGGTAGAGAGAGAGCTCTGAGGAACCTATTCCATTAGGAAAACAGGCTGTGAGGTCAGAACTAACAGATAGATTCAATAGAACCACTACCATGTGGAGGCTTGCCACTACACATTTTCTGTGACTCTTTCCTGTCTAGCTCCGTTACGCTGGCTGTGGTAAACCACAACACCTTCCTGTCACTGCTGTGTGTGCCGAGAGCACGTTACAACCCAGAAGTGAAGAGTGAACATATAAACGTGGGCCATGTCTGCTCTGCTGTGTGTCTGGGCTGGCAGCCATAACATAGTGTCTGACTATTAGCATGATGATTCATAAATGTGGTCATGGAGTAGATTGTTTCTCGCAGATATCTCACATCACCTGTCTTTTTCTTGGAAGACAATCAAGCCATAGAAAGGGGGCTTTTTGGGGGGTGAGCCTGAGTTTTTGGTCTAGTTGCAATAACATATTTGAATGCTACAGGAGTCTCATCTATTCCTCAAGGGGATTCAGTGAACATAGGAAGGAGTGATAAAAACACACTTTTGTAGTGCCATCAACACAGTTTCAGTAGAACGTCAAAATCGCTGACTCGAGAGCGAGAGTATAGTGAATGCCTGGTTGAGGGGTGTGTTGCATTTTCACTTTTCGTATCCCTCTTACAGCGAGGAAAGTTTGGTATCACTTGAAGCCACTCAAATGGATACAAAGGAGGAACTGCCTTTTTGTTCTGCAATTGTGGAAACTCCAGAAGTTATTAACGTTCTGTTCCTTGTCTCTCTCTTCTCTTGGACCTGAGTTTTACTTGTCTCTCAATTTTTTCTCTCATTTATTTTCTCTTTCCTCAGTTTACTGTCTTGCTGAGTAAGGAATAAAAGACAGACTACTGGCACTTGCATAACTAAAAATAAGACGGGAGATGCCAAGGTCTTGTAGCTAAACTAAAATTAAACATTACATCAATTACATGCGCAATTTTCATACCTTATAACAATGATTATAAACATTACTGTAAGAGACTCCTATTGTATTATATTATTATTAAAAATGTATTGCTACTACTGTTATAGGCCAAATAAGAATCAATTTGCCAAACTATGACATATTGGTAAAATGAAACTGAAAATGGGTTGTGACCATCTCAAGACCTTATTCCAATGTATCTAATGAGTTCATCTTCATACCATACATCATCAGATACTGTAAAGTGAATCCCCCTACGTCAGTGAATCCCCCTACGTCATTTCTCAACATTCACCACAGTGTAGGAGGGATGAATACTAATAGAGGGGATGCCTCACAGGGGTGAGAGAGAAAGGGTGATCTACACACGGAAGGGCAGCTCTTGCCAGTGGTGCATACTGTAGACAGCAGGTGTGCCTACCCAAAAATAATCTCATGCAAATATTTGACTAGTAGTGCATCTTGGGGGATAGAATAACCCCCCTACAGATACAGGATAGGCTACAGTCGGGTATTAACCCTTAAATGCAGTCTACTGTCCATGTCCAAAGCCAGTATTTATTTTAAAATACCCACAGAGAGGGAGAACTGTCCTCAATAGATGTTCTTTGTCACCAAGCAGGCAACAAATGTCCTAGCTGTAGTCTGTAATATTACCTACATAGTGATGTAGTGCTCTATAAAGCATATTGCTACTTGAGTTTGGGTATAGAATAATGCACGTAGTACTCTACAAGTCCATTTGAACCTAGAGTTACAGTACATCATTAGGCAGACAAATAATTATATCAGTGCAGAAAGATATTTACATCAGCCTATTGCACTAAACATCTTCAAATGTCGATTTTTACAGTTGTCAAAGTTGGGACGTTAGTTAAACGATCCATGACAAGGAGACAGGGCTACCTGGGATACCCTATCTGAACGCTGTTGCGATGTAATATTTAAATCGCGGAAACCCCTGGCCATTTAGTCATGCGCGTGGGCGGCGGGGATTCCGACGACCGTTCTGTTTTCTGGCTCAATATGATACGGTGCCGAGCAGAGAAAACGAATTGAACTTCCTCAATGAGTGTGGCACTGTGTAGACTAATATATTGCATAGGATTGACTAGTATGCGACACTATGTCCGTCGCCGGCAGTGGCACTGCGCAAAATCAAGTTCATTATTGCGTGTGTAAAATAGCCTATCCGGATTCCACCTTCACACCCACGGTTAAAAGGTGAACTGAGATGTTACGAATATGGGCGAGGGTTGAGAGGGTTTCCCCACTGTCTGTTTTCAATACGCAAAAGTAGGCTATTGTTTTCATCATTGCTTATAAATGTTGACTTAACTTCTTAATATTAACGTTTTTAACAATCTCACATTAGTTTGATGCACTCAATTGTATGATATGATATAGGCCTACCCACTTTATAACAACCCTCATTTCTTTTGAATGTTAGTCCTGACTTGTAGGCTACTTGCCACTTATTAATCAAAACAATGATGTAACTTAGACATTAGGAATGGATGTTCAAAACTGAGCAGCAAGAGAATGTAAAAAATAGCTTTTGATTGTCAATGACACAACATCCGCTATATGATCACAATATTCGTATCTAGGCTTATTAGTAGCCTGCGAGTCAATGTCATATTCATCATCAACATAACAAACACTCACATTTCTGCCAGTGCATGTCAGAATCCCTTTTTCTTTGTAGCACCTTGTCAGCTCCTCTTGGTCCAAAATATTTGATGTCTCTTCTTCAGGGTTTGAATTCGCAGCGGTTCCTGATCCTGCTGTAAGTGTCAGATTTGTGTGTCTCTTCTGTCACAGGCTCGTTGTAATCTTGCTACTATGTACACACATAACACGTTGCCGGTGACGCCATCTCCATTTCCAACACCACGCCCACTATAGTCTGTGAACATTGGGTGCGCAAGAGCACCACATCAAAGCGCAGCGCAACGCTCCACTTGCTCAGAGATGGAGGGTGAGGGAGGGAGGGAAGAGGAGGGTGTAGACAGAGATAATATTTGTTATGTTAACCAACTGACTTTCCACAATATTTTCTGAATTAACAATGTATGTTCTGATTCAAAGTGTGGGGATGATTTTGGCTACCAGGTTACCTTCTAATTTGTTTGTATGTGTTTTGTGTGTGTCAGTGGTGATTTTAACATGTGAATCTTGGTGGGGCAAAAAGTGGTATGCATGCCAGTAAAGCCACTACACAACACAACACTAAACAATACATTAATTGCCGTTTAACGGTGACAAACTGTGATCACAAACGGCCTACATAAATCTGTCCCAACAGCAGTCCCAACATCTTCCCACTGCTACAACTGGCTATGAGCGGAGCCTTGTTTGGCAGCGAAACAGTCCATTCAGCCTCATTTACTGCCTTAAAAAAACATAGATGATATGGCTGACTTGAATCCAAGATGGCGTAAGCAGTGTAGGCGTGTTCTGTTTCGTCCTCTCGTGTACTTTTGTATTTTTTGTATATATATATTATTTTTTTCTATCTCTTTTCGATTTTTAATTCAATTTTACCTTCCGGTAACCTACCTCACCCAATGTGATACGGAATCGCTATTATTTTTTAACTTTTTAACTTTGGAACACATTCAAGAACCCCCAGTAGCTAACCAGCTAATCAGCTACAAGCTATTTAGTCATTTTTAGCCACTGCTAGCATCTTTTACCTTCTGCACAGACACCAGCCCTGTTATTAGCCTGGATATTACTCACCAATTTACCAGCATCGGACTGTCTCTTCACAACAACGCCAGATTCCTTTCGTAATCCCTGAGCCACTACTTCTGATCCTCACAGCTAGCTTGCAGCTAGTGCCACTGCCACGAAGCTAGCACCAGTTAGCAAACAAAATTCTACAATACCTCTTTCGCCATCTGGCTTGGATTCTCTGTCGACACGGCCCCCCGCCGCACCACCACGTCTGGTCTGCCGACGAATACCTCATCCGCTGTGCCCTCAACCGGGCTCCGTCTGAGCAGACCACCCCCGGGCTACTAACTTTAAACGCCGCGTGCTAGCGTAGTGGCGGCTTCCCTGCTCCATCTACGGCTGCCCCCCCGGACACTATGATCACTTGGCTACATAGCTGATGCCTGCTGGACTGTCCATTAATTCACGGTACTCCATTCTGTTTATTTGTGTTTTATCTGTCGGCTCTGTGTTTTAACTCAGGCTCTGTGTGTAGTTAATCCGACCCTCTCTGCCTAGTCATCGCCATTTTACCTGCTGTTGCTGTGTTAGCTGACTAGCTGCTGTTATCTCACCTGTTGTTTTAGCTAGCTCTCCCAATCAAGATCTGCAATTACTTTATGCCTTACTGTATGTCTCTCTCAAATATCAATATGTCTTGTATACTGTTGTTCAGGCTAGTTATCATTGTTTTGGTTTGCAATGATACCTCCTTTGTCCCACCTCCCACACATGCGGTGACCTCACCCATTGAGACCAGCATGTCCAGAGATACAATCTCTCTTATCATCACCCAGTGCCTGGGCTTGCCTCCGCTGTACCCGTGCCCCACCATACCCCTGTCTGCACATTATGCCCAGAATCTATTCTACCACGCCCATAAATCTGCTCCTTTTATTCCTTGTCCCCAACGCTCTAGGCGACCAGTTCTGATAGCCTTTAGCCTCACCCTCATCCTACTACTCCTCTGTTCCTCGGGTGATGTGGAGGTAAACCCAGGCCCTGCATGTCCCCAGGCACCCTCATTTGTTGACTTCTGTGATCCAAAAAGCCTTGGTCTCATGCATGTCAACATCAGAAGCCTCTTCCCTAAGTTTGTCTTACTCACCGCTTTAGCACACTCTGCCAACCCTGATGTCCTTGCCGTGTCTGAATCCTGGCTTAGGAAGGCCACCAAAAATTCTGAGATTTCCATACCCAACTATAACACTTTCCGTCAAGATAGAACTGCCAAAGGGGGAGGAGTTGCAATCTACTGCAGAGATAGCCTGCAAAGTTCTGTCATACTTTCCAGGTCTATGCCCAAACAGTTCGAACTTCTAATTAAAAAAATTAATCTCTCCAGAAATAAGTCTCTCACTGTTGCCGCCTCCTACCGACCCCCCTCAGCTCCCAGCTGTGCTCTGGACACCATCTGTGAATTGATCGCCCCCCATCTAGCTTCAGAGTTTGTTCTGTTAGGTGACCTAAACTGGGATATGCTTAACACCCCGGCAGTCCTACAATCTAAGCTAGATGCCCTCAATCTCACACAAATCATCAAGGAACCCACCAGGTACAACCCTAAATCCGTAAACATGGGCACCCTAATAGACATTATCCTGACCAACTTGCCCTCCAAATACACCTCTGCTGTCTTCAATCAAGAGCTCAGCAATCACTGTCTCATTGCCTGTATCCGCTACGGGTCCGTGGTCAAACGACCACCCCTCATCACTGTCAAACGCTCCCTAAAACACTTCTGCGAGCAGGCCTTTCTAATCGACCTGGCCCGGGTACCCTGGAAGGATATTGACCTCATCCCGTCAGTTGAGGATGCCTGGTCATTCTTTAAAAGTTACTTCCTCACCATATTAGACAAGCATGCTCCGTTCAAAAAATGCAGAACTAGGAACAGATATAGCCCTTGGTTCACTCCAGACCTGACTGCCCTCGACCAGCACAAAAACATCCTGTGGCGAACTGCAATAGCATCGAAGAGTCCCCGCGATATGCAACTGTTCAGGGAAGTCAGGAACCAATATACACAGTCAGTCAGGAAAGCAAAGGCCAGATTTTTCAAGCAGAAATTTGCATCCTGTAGCTCTAACTCCAAAAAGTTCTGGGATACTGTAAAGTCCATGGAGAACAAGAGCACCTCCTCCCAGCTGCCCACTGCACTGAGGCTAGGTAACACGTTCACCACCAATAAATTCGTGATAATCGAAAACTTCAACAAGCATCTCTCAACGGCTGGCCATGCCTTCCTCCTGGCGACTCCAACCTTGGCCAACAGTTCCGCCCCCCCCCCCCCCCCCCCCCCCCGCTGCTACTCGCCCAAGCCTCCCCAGCTTCTCCTTTACCCAAATCCAGACAGCAGATGTTCTGAAAGAGCTGCAAAACCTGGACCCATACAAATCAGCTGGGCTTGACAATCTGGACCCCCTATTTCTGAAACTGTCCGCCGCCATTGCCGCACCCCCTATTACCAGCCTGTTCAACCTCTCCTTCGTATCATCTGAGATCCCCAAGGATTGGAAAGCTGCCGCGGTCATCCCCCTCTTCAAAGGGGGAGACACCCTGGACCCAAACTGTTACAGACCTATATCCATCCTGCCCTGCCTATCTAAGGTCTTCGAAAGCCAAGTCAACAAACAGATCACTGACCATCTCGAATCCCACCGTACCTTCTCCGCTGTGCAATCCGGTTTCCGAGCCGGTCACGGGTGCACCTCAGCCACGCTCAAGGTACTAAACGATATCATAACCGCCATCGATAAAAGACAGTACTGTGCAGCCGTCTTCATCGACCTGGCCAAGGCTTTCGACTCTGTCAATCACAATATTCTTATCGGCAGACTCAGTAGCCTTGGTTTTTCTAATGACTGCCTTGCCTGGTTCACCAACTACTGTGCAGACAGAGTTCAGTGTGTCAAATCGGAGGGCATGTTGTCCGGTCCTCTGGCAGTCTCTATGGGGGTACCATAGGGTTCAATTCTCGGGCCGACTCTTTTCTCTGTATATATCAATGATGTTGCTCTTGCTGCGGGCGATTCCCTGATCCACCTCTACGCAGACGACACCATTCTGTATACTTCTGGCCCTTCCTTGGACACTGTGCTATCTAACCTCCAAACGAACTTCAATGCCATACAACACTCCTTCCGTGGCCTCCAACTGCTCTTAAACGCTAGTAAAACCAAATGCATGCTTTTCAACCGTTCGCTGCCTGCACCCGCACGCCCGACCAGCATCACCACCCTGGACGGTTCCGACCTAGAATATGTGGACATCTATAAGTACCTAGGTGTCTGGCTAGACTGCAAACTCTCCTTCCAGACTCATATCAAACACCTCCAATCCAAAATCAAATCTAGAGTCGGCTTTCTATTTCGCAACAAAGCCTCCTTCACTCACGCCGCGAAACTTACCCTAGTAAAACTGACTATCCTACCGATCCTTGACTTCGGCGATGTCATCTACAAAATAGCTTCCAATACTCTACTCAGCAAACTGGATGCAGTTTATCACAGTGCCATCCGTTTTGTCACCAAAGCCCCATATACTACCCACCACTGTATGCCCTAGTCGGCTGGCCCTCGCTACATGTTCGTCGTCAGACCCACTGGCTCCAGGTCATCTACAATGCTATGCTAGGTAAAGTGCCGCCTTATCTCAGTTCACTGGTCACGATGGCTACACCCACCCGTAGCACGCGCTCCAGCAGGTGTATCTCACTGATCATCCCTAAAGCCAAAACCTCATTTGGCCGCCTTTCCTTCCAGTTCTCTGCTGCCTGCGACTGGAACGAATTGCAAAAATCTCTGAAGTTGGAGACTTTTATCTCCCTCAACAACTTTAAACATCTGCTATCTGAGCAGCTAACCGATCGCTGCAGCTGTACATAGTCCATCGGTATATAGCCCACCCAATTTACATACCTTACCCCATACTGCTTTTATTTATTTACTTTTCTGCTCTTTTGCACACCAGTATCTCTACTTGCACATGATCATCTGATGATTTATCACTCCAGTGTTAATCTGCTAAATTGTAATTATTCGATTTATTGCCTACCTCCTCATGCCTTTTGCACACATTGTATATAGATTCTCTTTTTTTCTACCATGTTATTGACTTGTTTATTGTTTACTCCATGTGTAACTCTGTGTTGTTGTCTGTTCACACTGCTATGCTTTATCTTGGCCAGGTCGCAGTTGCATATAAGAACTTGTTCTCAACTAGCCTACCTGGTTAAATAAAGGTGAAATAAAAATAAATAAAATAAAAAATAACTTGCTGAAACCTTAAAAATTAGGTTTCTAATGACAATTGAGATGTACAAACTATGAAATAAGGGGACGACAAGCGTCGGTAGCCATGAAGAGGCTGAAAGGCTGGTCATGGCTCACATCAACAGCATCCTCCCGGACACCCTAAACCCACTCCAATTCGCAAACCGCCCCAACAGATCCACAGATGACGCAATCTCAATCGCACTCCACACCGCCCTTTCTCACCTGGACAAAAGGAACACCGATCGACTACAGCTTAGCATTCAACACCATAGCGTCCACATAGCTCATCACTAAGCTAAGGACTCTGGGACTAAACACCTCACTCTGAAACTGGATCCTGGACTTCCTGACGGGCCGCCCCAGGTGGTAAGAGTAGGCAACAACACGTTTGCCACGCTGATCCTTAACACTGCGGCCCCTCAGGGGTGTGTACTTAGTCCCCTCCTGTATTCCCTGTTCACCCACAACTGCGTGGACAAACACGACTCCAACACCATCATTAAGTTTTCTGACAACAGTGGTAGGCCTGATCACAGACAACGATGAAACAACTTATAGGGAGGAGGTCAGAGACCTGACCGTGTGGTGCAAGGGCAACAACCTCTCCCTCAATGTGAGCAAGACAAAGGAGCTGATCGTGGACTACAGGAAAAGGCGGGCCGAACAGGCCCCCATTAACATCGATGGGGCTATAGGGGAGCGGGTCGAGAGTTTCAAGTTCCTTGCTGTCCACATCACCAACAAACTATCATGGTCCAAACATATCAAGACAGTCAAGAAGAGGGCACGACAAAACCTTTTCCCCCTCAGGGGACTGAAAAGACTTGGCATGGGTCCCCAGATCCTCAAAAGGTTCTACAGATGCACCATCGAGAGCATCTTGACTGGTTGCATCACCGCCTGGTATGGCAGCTGCTCTGCATCTGACCGTAAGGCGCTACAGAGGGTAGTGCGAATGGCCCAGTATATCACTGGGGCCAAGCTTCCTGCCATCCAGGACCTATATAATAGGCGGTGTCAGAGGAAAGCCCATAAAATTGTCAGAGACTCCAGTCACCCAAGTTATAGACTGTTTTCTCTGCTACCGCACGGCAAGCGGTACCGGAGCCCCTAGTCTAGGATCAAAAGGCTCCTCAACAGCTTATACTCCCAAGCCATTAGACTGCTGAACAATTCATAAAAATCTCCACCGAACAATTTACATTGAACCCCCCCTTGTACACTGCTGCTACTTGCTGTTTGTTTGTTACCTATGCATAGTCACTTCGCACCCACCTACATGTACAGATTACCTCAACTAGCCTATACCCCTGCACACTGACTCGGTACTGGTGCCCCCTGTATATAGCATCGTTATTTTTATTCTTATTGTGTTACTTTTTATTATTAGTTTTTATTTTAGCCTACTTGGTAAATCTTTTCTTATTCTTGAACTGCACTGTTGGTTAAGGGCTTGTAAGTAAGCATTTTCACGGTAAAGTCTGCACTTGTTGTATTCGGTGCATGTGCCAAATAAAGTTTGATTTGATTTGATAAGAGGCAATCCGTAATTTCGATTAGACATTAATGAGCGAACTAGGACAGTAGTCAGTATAACATTTTTTTTTGCTCTTTTGAAATGTACAGCGACAGAATTCAGAATATAGGCCGTACAGTGTTCTCCCTGTACACCACGTCAGAACCGTAAGATAAATAAAGGGGCATATAAGCAGACAATGGAAGCTCTTACAATATTCAATGATAACATTTCTCTAAAACAGCTTATAGGCTACATGTGCACCACCAAGTCAGAACAGTAGGCGAAATTAAGGGGGATAAATAGACCAAACTATTAGGGTGAGGCACATGGGCTACTAACATCTTACTACACAACATACATTTAGTATTACTTTCTTAGCTACAGTATACATATCTCCCTGACATATTGCATAATTTATGCAGCAGCATACAATACATTTCTGGACTCACCTTGTTGTTCTGTGCTCAACAGGAAGGTGGCGCGGTGGTCCTTCATGTACAAATTCATACAGAAAGAGAGGGAGAATAAGAAAGAGATTTCCTTGATGTAGTAGGAATCTTCCTATATGGCATCATCACGGACTACTGTATTATTTAGAAACCTTTAGTTCCTCTTCCTCTCCACTGCAGCGGTTGGTATCTGCATGAGGAGGACATCTAACTGAACAGTCTCATTGGCTGCTTTGGTTTCAAACCAATGAGAGGAGGGGAATCCAGCATCAAAGCATACACCCACTATTCCTTATCAAACTGTTAAGCGTCTACGTGCATGCTAGGAAAGACATGAATCTGGCTTGTCTTATTTTAGCACTAAGTGTTTATATTGACATGTTTAGCATTTCTCAGGCATGGTTGAGATCAAGTCCATTTGAACTCAGGTTATTGGGGAAAATAATTAAGTCAGTCATTTATTTGAACAATCTGCATATATTCTTTAATTCAATGGCAATTTATCCTAGATTGACAAAATCGAAGGGTTATTCAACCCAGAACCTTTAGCCTGCTATGCCTCCAGCATAGGATTTAATCATTCTTTATACAGCTGATTCAGTGTGTTTTTGTCCTCATGGAAAGGCTAGGATCCCCTCTAGTGTCTGTTTGATACACTTTAATACACTTACCCCATCTAGTGTAGTGCAAGCTCAACTACCACTTTCCTCTGTGTTAGGAGGGCTGAGGAGCAGTCTTGACAAGGACAGTCCATGGAGTCTTTTTAACTTCATTAATTGAATTGAAGTCTTAATTAAGACGCATGATAAGTATCATTGGATGGTTTGAACTGTATGATTTGGAAATAAGGTGGCATCTGTGTAGCCTATCCCAACTTAGACTTTTTAAAGAATATACAACTTTTTATCAGCAAGTTACCTATGTTCACAATGGCAAATACACTTTTTATTAAATGAACACCCACAACCTCCTGTGAATGATTATTTTATAGGTGACCTTTTTCACTAAATAGTCTGAAGGGAAAAGTTTCCAATCAAGCAGCTCCATTTCTGCACTACTGTAATGTCAGTCAGATGTGTATACCTGCTGTTTGTAGACAAGGTGGACACAATGATGAGTTATCATTGTTGACTGATGAGAGTGTTACAGCAGGTGAAGGGCCTCAGTAAGTGTTACTGACTCATTCAACATGCTAATCCCTGATTCAGACAGAGGCAGTATCCACTGTAACAGAGACCTTCACTGGTAACACCTTCAGAGGATGGAGAATACAGTGGTTCCTGATGTATGGAAAGACTCTCTCAGTGAAAGTGTGTGTGAATGTGTGTATATGTGTGTTATTATCTGGGTCAGAGAATGACAGCTTTCCTCTGTACCAGTCCAGCTGCACTCTGACCCTCTTGGGTTTCTGTCTCACGGTTAGGCGATCAAGTCTGTGAACACGTGGCACCATTAGAGCGTTACATACCTATCCTTTCAAAACCACGCACCCCAGGATCCTCTACACATGCCGAAGTCTCCCTCCAGCAAGACTCTGTGATCACACCAACGATTCGTCCTCTACTGTCCTCAACCTCATCGTGTGTTCCTGAGTTAAAGCCCTCAGAGGCCAGGACCATTGTATAGTCATCAAATCTCTCTGGGTTGTCAGGAAGTTGCAGTATATCATCATACAAGATTAGATCTGAGTTTGCAGTGCTGGGGTCTAGAGTCACTGGAACTGAACAGAGACAACACAAACATACCATAATGAAATAAAATTGAGGTAGGGACATAATCTTATTATTCAGCATAAATTTAATTCACTAAGCATATTTCTTGTTTTCTGTGTTGGAACATTTTAGTGGCGCTAACGTTTTATCCCAATTGTATCTAATACTCACTGTATTGAATTCTTGCCTGCATCTTCTCCCAGACTCTATACTGAAGGTTACCCATGTGCTTTGCCTGTCACGTTCCTGACCTATTTATGTTAGTTGTTATGTGTGTTAGTTGGTCAGGACGTGAGGTTGGGTGGGCATTCTATGTTTTCTGTTTCTGTGTTGGTTTTGGGTTACCTGGTATGGCTCTTAATTAGAGGCAGGTGTTTGGCGTTCCTCTAATTAAGAGTCATATTTAGGTAGGCGTTGTCACAGTGTTCGTTGTGGGTGATTGTCTCCTGTGTCAGTATGTATGTTCGTGCCACACGGGACTGTAGCGTTTGTTTGTTTCGTTTCGTTTCGATGTCGTCTGTTTCCTGTACGTAAGTTTATGTTTAGTTATGTAAGTTTATGTTCAGGTTTCGTCAACGTCGTTTTCTTGTTTTGTAGTTTTGAAAGTGTTTTGTTTCGTTTCGTGTTTGCCATCGTATTCATAATAAAGATGGCTTATTTCCCAAATGCTGCGTTTTGGTCTGAAGATCCTTCTCTCCTCACCTCATCCGAGGATGAGGAGAGCACCAGCCGTTACAGAATCACCCACCACGCTAAGACCAAGCGGCAAGGGAAAAATAAACGGAGTAAGGGACAGGAGAAAAACAAGGATTTCTGGACATGGGAGCAGATAATGAATGGAGAAGGTCCCTGGGCTAAGGCAGGAGAAAATCGCCGTTCTCAGGAAGAGAGGGAGGCAGCTAAAGCCCAGGAGCGGTGGTTTGAGGAGGCAGCAAGGAGACGTGGCTGGAAGCCCGAAAAGCCATGGGAGCAGCTGGAGGCACTGGGGAGTGCAGAGGCTACCGGAGAGAGGAACCGGAGCTATGAGGGAACGCGTCTGGCACGGAAGCCCGAAAAGCCCGTAAGTAATTCCCAAAAATTTCTTGGGGGGGGGCTAGGAGGTAGTGGGCCAAGGGCAGGTAGGAGACCTGCGCCCACTTCCCAGGCTTACCGTGGAGAGCGGGAGTACGGGCAGGCGCCGTGTTACGCAGTAGAGCGCACGGTGTCTCCTGTACGAGTGCATAGCCCAGTGCGGGTTATTCCACCTCCCCGCACTGGTAGGGCTAGATTGGGTATTGAGCCAGGTGTCATGAGGCCGGCTCAACGCGTCTGGTCTCCAGTGCGTCTCCTCGGGCCGGCATACATGGCACCGGCCTTACGCATGGTTTCCCCGGTTCGCCTACATAGGCCGGTGTGGGTTATTCCACCTCCCCGCACTGGTCGGGCAACCGGGAGCATTCAACCAGGTAAGGTCGGGCAGGCTCAATGCTCAAGAGAGCCAGTACGCCTCCACGGTCCGGTATTTCCGGCACCACCTCCCCGCCCCAGCCTAGTACCTACAGTGTCTACACTACGCACTAGGCTACCAGTGCGTATCCTGAGCCCTGTTCCTCCTCCACGCACTCTCCCTGTAGTGCGTGTATCTAGCCCGGTGCCTCCAGTTCCGGCACCACGCACTAAGCTACCAGTGCGTCTCCAGAGCCCTGTACAAACTGTATCTTCTCCCCCTACTAATCCTGATGTGCTTGTCCTCAGCCCGGCGTCACCAGTGCCGGTACCACGCATCAGTTATCGAGTGGGCTTTGAGAATACAGTGTGCCCTGTCCCTGCTCCCCGCACTAGTAGGAAGGTGCTTATCCTTAGCCCGGTGCCTCCAGTTCCGGCATCACGCACCAGGTCTACAGTGCACCGTATCCGGCCAGAGCCATCCGTCTCCCCAGCGCCATCTGAGCCATCCGTCTCCCCAGCGCCATCTGAGCCATCCGTCTCCCCAGCGCCATCTGAGCCATCCGTCTCCCCAGCGCCATCTGAGCCATCCGTCTCCCCAGCGCCGTCTGAGCCATCCGTCTGCCAGGAGCCTGCAAAGCCGCCCGTCTGCCATGAGCCTGCAAAGCCGCCCGTCTGCCATGAGCCTACAGAGCCGTCAGCCAGACAGGAGCCGCTAGAGCCGTCAGCCAGACAGGAGCCGCTAGAGCCGCCAGCCAGACAGGATCTGCCAGAGCCGCCAACCAGACAGGATCTGCCAGAGCCGCCAACCAGACAGGATCTGCCAGAGCCGCCAACCAGACAGGATCTGCCAGAGCCGCCAACCAGACAGGATCTGCCAGAGCCGCCAACCAGACAGGATCTGCCAGAGCCGCCAACCAGACAGGATCTGCCAGAGCCGCCAACCAGACAGGATCTGCCAGAGCCGCCAGCGAGCCATGAGCAGCCAGAGCCGTCAGAGAGCCATGAGCAGCCAGAGCCGTCAGAGAGCCATGAGCAGCCAGAGCCGTCAGAGAGCCATGAGCAGCCAGAGCCGTCAGAGAGCCATGAGCAGCCAGAGCCGTCAGAGCGCCATGAGCAGCCAGAGCCGTCAGAGCGCCATGAGCAGCCAGAGCCGTCAGAGCGCCATGAGCGTCGAGAGCCGTCAGCCTGCCATGAGCGTCGAGAGCCGTCAGCCTGCCATGAGCGTCGAGAGCCGTCAGCCTGCCATGAGCGTCGAGAGCCGTCAGCCTGCCATGAGCGTCGAGAGCCGTCAGCCTGCCATGAGCGTCGAGAGCCGTCAGCCAGCCATGAGCGTCGAGATTCGTCAGTCAGCCATGAGCTGCCCTTCAGCCTGAAAAGGCTAGATACCCAGAACTGCCCATCAGTCCAGAGCTGTCTCTCTGTCCGGAGCTGCCTTTCAGTCCGGAGTTGCCCCTCTATCCTGATCTCCCTCTCTATCTTCATCTACCTCTATATTCTTATCTATCCCTCTGTCTTGATTTATCTCTCTGTCCCGGTGTTGTCCTTATTAGGTATGTTATTAAGAGGATTTTGTGGGGGGAAAAAAGAGGGTGGACATTCTTGGAGGGAGGAAGCTAGGATGGATTATGGTGGGGTGGGAACCGCGCCCGGAGCCTGAGCCACCACCGTGGTTAGATGCCCACCCAGACCCTCCCCTAGACTTTGTGCTGGTGCGTCCGGAGTTCGCACCTTGTGGGGGGGGTAATGTCACGTTCCTGACCTATTTATGTTAGTTGTTATGTGTGTTAGTTGGTCAGGACGTGAGGTTGGGTGGGCATTCTATGTTTTCTGTTTCTGTGTTGGTTTTGGGTTACCTGGTATGGCTCTTAATTAGAGGCAGGTGTTTGGCGTTCCTCTAATTAAGAGTCATATTTAGGTAGGCGTTGTCACAGTGTTCGTTGTGGGTGATTGTCTCCTGTGTCAGTATGTATGTTCGTGCCACACGGGACTGTAGCGTTTGTTTGTTTCGTTTCGTTTCGATGTCGTCTGTTTCCTGTACGTAAGTTTATGTTTAGTTATGTAAGTTTATGTTCAGGTTTCGTCAACGTCGTTTTCTTGTTTTGTAGTTTTGAAAGTGTTTTGTTTCGTTTCGTGTTTGCCATCGTATTCATAATAAAGATGGCTTATTTCCCAAATGCTGCGTTTTGGTCTGAAGATCCTTCTCTCCTCACCTCATCCGAGGATGAGGAGAGCACCAGCCGTTACATTGCCACATCAATCAGTCCTCCTGAAACCCTCTCACGGTCCGGCAGTGTGCACTGGGTTCTGGAAGAACAGACAGGAGTCATTGGGGTTGGATACTGAACCACTGAGAAGAGAGAGACTGGAGGCAGATCACTTACCTTTCCAAGGTGGCACTGTAGTGCTGCAGAGAAACAAAATACATTTTATCCATATCTTATAATACCAGGTATTTTGAGAACACTTTCTTACTTATAACAATGGCCTGGGGAAGAATGCTCTCTATAAAGTACAGTGTTCCTTACCTGTAGGAATTTAATGTTTTTAGGCCCCAGCTCCTCTTCTATGGTTCTGATTGTGTCTGAAAGTGATGATCTCTCTCTGCTCATCTCCTCAATCTTCTCTTTCATCTTCTGACTCTTCTACTTCTCTTCCTCCCTTAGTGCAACTATCCTGATCTCCTCTTACTCTTGTAGGTACAAAGGAAGCTTCTCAAACTCCTCTCTGTGTGCTGAGCCTGGCTCTGGAGATAACAAACAAGAATGTATCTGATAGTAACATCAGTCACTAGTCTATCATCCATAATTCCACAGGGTGGAAATGTGGCTGCGATCACTGCATTCTTACCTTAACGTGCTCTGCTGTTTGATCACAGGTCAGTTTAACGTCATTGAAGACATTCAGCTTCTCCTGTAAGGGCTGCAGCGCAGGCTTAACCTCCTCCTGAAATTAAAAAACAGAAGTTGGGTGTAAAACATTGAATTTCAAAGACATTCAATTTCACCATATCAAAGTATTGACCGTGTTGTCCCCGTCTTCAATTGTTGTTTGGAATCTTGATTATTTTCAAAGTCCATGAAAAAGTCATACAATGTAAGTTAGTTGAATGGTGAATAGCTGAATGTCACAGCGCTATTCTGTTCTGTACTTTAATACATTTTACTTGAATCCCTCTTGCTCAGGTGAGTCAGGGGTGGAGCTATAAAAAATAGCAATACAAGGGTCATAGATATCTGCAGTTATACTCTTCTCTGAATACCTATAATTAGTGTGCTTGGTTCACTATGAATTATACTGTGCTCTTGCATTGTTTGCTTTGAAACTATAAACATCAAACCAACTTCAAAATGTGCAGGCTGGCAAAACTACAATATAACTTTCAGAATTGTAAAGGCCTACAAACAGGCAATGTAGTGTATCAGACATATAAGGGCAACAAGAGAGGAGGAGTAGGAGGAGCATAGAAACATTTATTCAAAAGGGAAAACTCCTCGCAAGCCCTAGTGAAAGACAGTAACTGATCATCGAAGAAGGTCCTGTAGATAAGATTACATTGAGGTAAGATCATTCTGTTTACAACGTATTCTTCTGTTTATTCTGGTTAACTTTTTTTCACTTGGAGTGTTGCTTCCATAGCACTCCACTTAAATACATACGTTGAAATGTTTGTCTCAATTCAGATCATTTGATTAATATGTGTTACATTTTAAATCTGTAATTTCAGATTTTTGAATTGAATGTTTATTCTTTTGTTCAACTACATCATCAAAAAATAATTTGGTGTCTGTGTAGCATATCCAACTCTTTTTTTTTTTATATTCAACTTTTTATTAGCTAGTCCTATCTTCACAATTGCAAATACGCCCACAACCATATGCGACTCATTCTTATGGTGGTGACCTTTTCGAAGTACAGTTTCTGTGGAAACAAGTTTAGAGTCAAGGTGTTCTACTTCTGTTCCACTGAAATGGCAATCAGATGTGTGCAGTGTCAATGCGGAGAGTACGCACCGTATACCTTCTGTTTATAGACAAGTTGGACGCAAGGGAACCAATGCAACAACCAGCAATTCAGAGTAGATTCTGTTCCCATGTGAAACCCATGCATCTCATATAATGTTGGTGTGAACGTTGATGCTTCAATAAACCAGATGTCTTCTTGTGTGGTGACTTTACATTTCTCCATAGGGATATTGTATTGTGTTTGTAAATGCAGCCATACATTATGTTAATACTATTGTGTTCTGTTCAAGTAGATATTGTACTGTGGTAATCACAGAACATGTCAGACAACACAGCATTGCTGATGGTTCTCTTCTTTTGCCTCTGTGGTAAGTGATGTGATGAACTTTCACACCTATACTCACACCCCTATCTGAATTGATGTTAGTTTGTGTGTGTGTGTGTGTGTGTGTGTGTGTGTGTGTGTGTGTGTGTGTGTGTGTGTGTGTGTGTGTGTGTGTGTGTGTGTGTGTGTGTGTGTGTGTGTGTGTGTGTGTGTGTGTGTGTGTGTGTGTGTGTGTGTGTGTGTGAGGCGCACGCTTCTGACTGCACCCTTGCACTCATACAAGGTGGTCCCACACAGGAAAATAAGACCACAAAGCAGTTTGGGTAAACAGAAACTAAACTGCAGCCTCTATTGGTGTTCTACATGTAGGCTTCTCACCCTCAGACGTTCTAGTGAATTAGGTAATATTGTTTTAACTAAAGTTATATCTGTACAGTATACACTAAGTAACTCAAACATTAGGAACACCTTCCTAATATTGAGTTGCACTGCCACCTTTTGCCCTCTGAACAGTCTCAATTCATCGGGGCATGGACTCTACAAGGTGTCAAATAGCATTCCACAGGGATGGGGACAAGAGATAGTCCCACCATGTGTCTGTCCTATATCTGAGAAATACATTACATGGCCAAAGGTATGTGGACAGCCCTTCAAATGAGTGGATTCTGCTATTTCAGCCACACTTGCTGACAGGTGTATAAAATCGAGCCCACAGCCATACAATCTCCATAGAGAAACATTAGCAGTAGAATGGCCCGTACTGAAGAGCTCAGTGACTTTCGGAAAGGATGCCACCTTTCCAAAAAGTCAGTTTGTGAAATTTCTGGCCTGCTAGACCTGCCCATGTCAACTGCAGGTACAGTTAATGTGAAGTGGAAACATCTAGGAGGAACAAGGGCTCAGCCGCAAAGTAATAGGCCACACAAGCTCACAGAATGGGACCGCCGAGTGGTGAAGTGCGTAGTGCGTACAAATTGTCTGTCATCGATTGCAACACTAACTACAGAGTTCCAAACTGCCTCTGGAAGCAACGTCAGCACAAGAACTGTTCGTCGGGAGCTTCATGAAATGGGTTTCCATGGCTGAGCAGTCACACATAAGCCTAATATCACCATGGCAATGCCAAGCGTCAGCAGGAGTGTTGTAAAGCTCGCCGCCATTGGACTCTGGAGCAGTGGAAGCACATTCTCTGGAGTGATGAATCACGCATTCACCATCTGTCAGTCCGACGGATGAATCTAGGTTTGGCAGATGCCAGGAGAGCGCTACCTGCTCGAATATATAGTGCCAACAGTAAAGTTTGGTGGAGGAGGAATAATGGTCTGGGGCTGTTAATCATGGTTCGGGCTAGGCCCCTTAGTTCCAGTGAAGGGATATCTTAACGCTACAGCATACAATTACATTCTAGACGTGCTTCCAACTTTCCAACTTTGTGGCAACAGTTTGGAGGACGGTCCTTTCCTGTTTTAGCACGACAATGCCCACGTTTTTCTGAACTCTTCAGTCTATTCTTGTTCTGAGAAATTAAGGTTGTTCCATGCGAGAAATTGCCAAGAAACTGAAGATCTCGTACAATGCTGTGTACTACTCCCTTCACAGAACAGCGCAAACTGGCTCTAACCAGAATAGAAAGAGGAGTGGGAGGCCCTCCCCTTCATCTACGCTGATTAAAATTTATTTAACAGGTGACATCAATAAGGGATCATAGGTTTCACCTGGTCAGTCGGTCATGGAAAGAGCAGGTGTTCTTAATGTTTTGTACACTCAGTGTATAATAGAATTACACTGACAATGATATCTTTTTCATTTTTCTCCTTAAGAAAAAGTTGTGGCTGACCCAGGTACAAGTATGTATCATGATAAACACATATCATAATAAACATAACATCAGAACTGAGAGACACAAATTCCAGATTTTTCACACAATGGGGACCAAAATAATAATATTTCCTGTCACTCTTCACTCATCCCACTCTTGTCCTTCGTCCCCTCTCATCTATCTTCTCTATGATTCACCCTCCTCTACCAGATAACCCGTCCTGCTACAGGATCGAGCCTGGCACCATGGCTGGCATCATCATTGCAGACGTGATCCTGACCATTGCCATTGTCATTGTCACGTACCACTGTGCCAGCCGACGCAGACGTCGAAAAGAGAGGGGTAAAGTGCCATGCAGGGGTTTTTCATGAACATAATAATTCCCAACTTCTTTCATTGGATCAAGGGCCACTGCCCTCTGCCAACTATGAGCAATATTATATTTAGGGATGTTTAGCTTCCCCCTTTTCTTGTCTTGCTTCCCTTTTATCCTCATCATAGTATTAGAAGGAACAATGAACAGCGCTATATTATTCAAGTAAACCCAATAGACTCTGTAACACATGTACTGTTTATTAAGTGCTTGTAAACTGTAAATCACTAAATATCACTAGTATTTTGTATGTAAGAACATTTTTGAGAGCTCTAATGGTCTCTCTCTCTCTCTCTCTCTCTCTCTAGCTGATAAAGTCTACATGAATGTCAGGGCAAACTGCAAAACATGAGAATCCTCAGCAAGCACCAGAATTCTTGTTAGATATATTTGTATATACTGTGCAATCTTGTTTTACATCATATCTGTCAATACATTCTTGTGACTTGATTTGAAGTGTCTCAATGAACTGTTTTTTCACTGCCACCTCCTGGTGAAAACTCAAATCTACACCTTCAGATGTAAAAAATCACACTGAAAGTTAGAATTATTTCAAGATTTACTCAAATAAAAAGGTGAAACACATGCACAACTTTGTGTTGACCCAGTTAGTATAGAGATGTACAGGAGGCTCCTAGCCACGATAAGCCTGTGTAGAGTATTATGTATGTGTGGTTTTTGATGTCTATCTGTCCTGTCCATGTCCATGTCTCTCAAAGAGGCCCACACACTACACTTGGTTCTCAGACACTTTGTATCTCTGAACCATCTGTCTGATCAGCGTCCTGTCTATTGATGTCTCTCTCTCTCTCTCACACACACACACACACACACACACACACACACACACACACACACACACACACACACACACACACACACACACACACACACACACACACACACACACACACACACACACACACACTTTTTCTCTCTCTCACACACACTGTCCTTGATTATTCTTAATCAAGTGAATCATTTTGTGTATGTAGTTTGTTTTTAAATGATCAAGTCAACAAACACAAAATGTAATGCCTAGTTCAATAACAACATACTCAAAAACCTTAGGCATGTAGAAACAGCAGTAGGAACCTGGGATTTTGTATTTTAATCATAAATATAGATTTAAAAAGACGCAACATGTTATATAGTGCATTCTGAAAGTATTCAGACCCCTTGACTTTTTCCACATTTTGTTATGTTACAGCCTTATTCTAAAATTGATTAAATTGTTTTTTACCCTCATCAATTTACACACAATACCCCATAATGACAAAGCAAAAAAATATTTTTAGAAATGTTTGCAAATGTACTAAAAATAAAAAAGTATTCAGACCCTTTACTCAGTACTTTGTTGAAGCACCTTTGGCAGCGATTACAGCCTTGAGTCTTCTTGAGTATGACGCTACAAGCTTGGCACACCTGTATTTGTGGAGTTTCTCCCATTTCTCTCTGAAGATCCTCTCAAGCTCTGTCAGGTTGGATGGGGAGCATTGCTGCACAGCTATTTTCAGGTCTCTCCAGAGATGTTCGATCGGGTTCAGATCTGGGCTCTGTCTGGGCCACTCAAAGACATTCAGAAACTTGTGCTTAGGGTCGTTGCCCTGTTGGAAGGTGAACCTTCACCCCAGTCTGAGGTCCTAAGCGCTCTGGTTTTCATCAAGGTTCTCTCTGTACTTTGCTCCGTTCCTTTTTGCATCGATCCTGACTAGTCTCCCAGTCCCTGCCGCTGAAAAACAACCTCACAGCATGATTCTACCAGCATCATTCTTTACCGTAGGGATGGTGCCAGGTTTCCTCAATACGTGATTATTGGCATTCAGGCCAAAGAGTTAAATCGTGGTTTCATCAGACCAGAGAATCTTGTTTCTCTGAGAGTCTTTAGGTGCCTTTTGGCAAACTCCAAGGGGTCTGTCATGTCCCTTTTACTGAGGAGGGGCTTCAGTCTGGCCTCTCTACCATAAAGGCCTGATTGGTGGAGTGCTGCAGAGATGGTTATCCTTCTGGAAGGTTCTCCCATCTCTACAGAGGAACTCTAGAGCTCTGTTAGTGAGCATGGGGTTCTTGGTCACCTCCCTGACCAAGGCCCTTCTCCCCTGATTGCTCAGTTTGGCCAGGCTGTCATCTCTAGGAAGAGTCTTGGTTATTCCAAACTTCTTCCATTTAAGAATGATGGAACTGTGTTCTTGGGGACCTTCAATGCTGCAGACATGTTTTGGTACCCTTCCCCAGATCTGTCTCGGCGCTCTACGGACAATTCCTTTGACCTCATGGCTTGGTTTTTGCTCTGACATGCACTGTCAACTGTGGGACCTTATATAGACAGGTGTGTGCCTTTCCAAATCATGAATCATCAATTGAATTTACCACAGATGGACTCCAATCAAGTTGTAGAAACATGTCAAGGATGATCAATGTTGCTCCCGAGTGTTGCAGCGGTCTAAGGCACTGCATCTCAGAGCTAGAGGCATCACCACAGACCCTGGTTCGATTCCAGGCTGTATCACAACCGACCGTGATTTAGAGTCCCATAGGGTGGTGTACAATTGGCCCAGCGTCGTCCAGGTTAGGGTTTGGCAGGGGTAAGCCGTCATTGTAAATAAGAATTTGTTCTTACTGTAACTGACTTGCCAAATTAAATTAAGGTAACATTAAAAAAAAATATGAACAGGATGCACCTGAGCTCAATTTCGAGACTCATAGGAAAGGGTCTGAATCCTTATGTAAATAAGGATTCTTTTTTTATTGTTAATAAATTTGCTAATATTTCTAAAAACCTGTTTTTGCTTTGACATTATGCACTAGTGTGTGTAGATTGCTGAGGTTTTAATTTTAAAAATCTATTTTAGAATAAGGAGTGTAACAAAATGTGGGAAAAGTTAAGGGGTCTGAGTACTCTCCGAAGGCACTGCATGTGAATGAGTGTACATGGAATTTCCCTACATCCCTCACCCTAAAATAGCAATGTTGTTGCCTGAGAACCTTTTTGACCAGCACCATAGAAATTGTTTTTATGAATGTCCAGTGTGTAGGCCTATATTAGTTTACCTACTCAACTCTGAGATGAAAGCACTTTGAACGTGAAGTGCCATGGTCAACCCACTGCCCCTGGTATGACAGTGTATGATGTTTGTCTCTGTGGTACACTCTGAAATGTGAACTGAGTTGACTGTTGATTTCCATCCACTGTATCTTTTATAGATAGGCTAGCTTATGTCCCTAATGTAGGGAGGTGCTTATTGTGCCGACAGGGTAAGCTATCATTTCAGATGAACTCGAGGTTGAGAGAATCAGGCTTGGCTAGAGCTGCTCTCAGGTGTTGGTAACCACAACCTACAGAAAACCACAGGTCATGTTAGAAAGAATAAAAAAACTGCCAATCTGCAGGACGCTGAGCGGAAAAGGTCGAGTGTGGGCGCCATGGTAACAAGCAAGGCCTTTGTCAGAAACAAATAGCAGAGCTGACATCCCTCATCCACAATTAGCAGAAGAGGACGACACTGTCTGCTGAGATCTGGGTTCTTGATCTGTCAGATAACACTGTAGGGTGACAAATAAATGTCTATGATGCATGTCAATATTTGTCTAAAATATGTCTCTGTTTTCTACATTATGATTTGAACTGTTATTGAGTCACTGATAAAACCCGAAACGTGAAGGTCACACAGTGTTCAGTTGACCCATCACAGTAGTGTATGAGGTGTATAGTGTGTCGAGGGTCCTCATGTTGATAGGCTAGGTCATTTCCTGAGCTGGTGTGAGTCTAACCACTAAAAGTCAGAAGTAAAACCACTCCCTGACTTCTCTGGTATTGGCCTGACCTACCAATCAGGGAAGGGAAGTTCTGTTTGTATTTTTAAGAAATGGGTTTAGACACACGCCTGCCTCACTGGCCCCCAGAAATGGCAAACTATACCAGCATTGTATATGAAGACAATGTTGGTATACATTACAATACAGTAACAGTAGCTGCTACTAATATAACACTGTATAGCCTCAACATGGTCAAAACTATAATGTTGATATCATGGCTAGTCAGTCCTTGCATCCATAGCAATGTCTATGAATTTGAGAATGGTTACATTTCTCCAGCCACATCCCAGCTTTTCCCTGAAACAGGGGCAGGGAAAACATGTTGGTATTGTTTCAACTGCTGATTGCTGCTTTAAGTATGAATCTAAATTATTAGAAATATGTCAAGAGGGTGAAAAAGTTATATTGGGGGAGAAAAGTTTTTAATATTTGAGCCACTGACAATGTCTTCTGTTCTCAAAACGACATATATGTTATCAATCTGTGTGAGCTGACGTGTGTAGAGTTCAACACTCATGTGGACATGACATCACGGGGCAGAAACAGAAACTCTCTCACTGGCTTCCTTGTCAGTCTGCTCCTCCTTTGCTCTCGCACACACGGACACACAGTTACAGGACACACAGACCACTGTCTCTAGCACTCCTACGGTTTACATATTACCTTGTCTGTTTTGCTAGCTCTACCACAGAGTCATTGGGGACAGATTACCTTGGACAAAGTACCAGGGACCCGGAACCTTAGACCTCTCCTCTCCTCTAGTCTCCTTAGTAGGACCAGGCTGAAAATGGGCAAGGCCCTCTGTATCGTGGCTCCCCTGAAAGGAATGTTTGGTAAGTAGCTCTACATGTGGTCATATTATCAACAAACTATCTGTTGATAAGTAACTGCATGCTAAAGTTACGGTTAGGGTTAGGTTAAGAATAAGGGTTAGGGTAAGAGGTACGTTTAAGGTTAGGATAAGGCTTAAGGTTAGTAAATAGTTAGCTGACATGTTTAACCGTTACGTTCTCAAGTAACTGAGTTGACCTGTTTTTAAATTGTGATCATACTGATAATAGAGTTTCTCTACGCAACATATTGTGCATCATAGGAATAACAGGACAGTGGTAGGGAAGTCAGAGTCTTTAAAGAGGCATCCATAGTCATGTGGTTTACTGTATGGATAAAAGGCAACATTCTGCTGCCCTCTTCATTGACCTGTCAAAGGCTTTTGATACTGTTGATCACTCACTGCTAATTCAGTCTTTCTTCAATTGGCCCGAGACCAGGCTGCATGTAATCCCTTTAATAATCACTTGACCGATATAACTCAATGTGTATCTACTGATGGTGTTAAATCAGGCTTCCTGGATATTATGAAAGGTGTCCCGTAAGGGTCGATTCCAGGTCCTGTACTTTTTACAGTTTACATTAACAATACCTAATTGTCTGTAAAAGATTGTAACCTGCACTTGTATGCCGATGATACTGTTGTGTATGCTATTGCCCCCACGGTTGACCAGGCTCTATCTGAACTACAGTCTGCCTTCATTGGATAACATAAAAGCTTTATTGACCTGAAATTAGTACTGAATGCAGGTAAAACTAAGTATATGTTGTTCTCTGGAGTGAATAAAAGTAAGTCTGATGATTTAAGCATAATCTACTTTGGATGGTTTCCATATTGATTGTGTCCGTGCTTACAAATATCTGGGCATCTGATAGATGAAAAGCAGTCTTTTAAAAAGCATATTGATGAGTTATACTGAAGAAAAATATAAAAGCAACATGCAACAATTTCAACAATTTTACTGAGTTACAGTTCATATAAGGAAATCAGTCAACTGAAATAAATTCATTAGGCTCTAATCTATGGATTTCACTTGCCTGGGCAGGGACTCGGCCATGGGTGGGCCTGGGAGGGCATAAGCCCAACCATTTCTGAGCCAGGTCCATCCACTGGGGAGCCAGGCCCAGCTAATCAGAATTCGTTTTTCCCCACAAAAGGGCTTTATTACAGACCAAAATACTCCTCCGTTTCATCAGCTGTCTGGGTGTCTGGTCTCAGACAATCCCGTCGGTGAAGAAGCCAAATGTGGAGGTCCTGGGTTGGTGTGGTTACACGTGGTCTTCTGTTTTGAGGCCGGTTGGACGTACTGCCAAATTCTATAAAACGATGTTGGAGGTGGCTTATGGTAGAGAAATTAACATACAATTATCTGGCAACAGCTCTGGTGGACATTCCTGCAGTCAGCATGCTAATTGCATTCTCCCTCAAAACTTGAGACATCTGTGACAAAACCGCACACTTTAGAGAGGCCTTTTATTATCTCCAGTACAAGTTGCACCTGTGTAATGATCATGTTGTTAACCAGCTTCTTCCACACCTGTCAGGTGGATCAATTATCTTGGATCGGAGAAATGCTCACTCACAGGGATGTAAACACATTTTTGCACCACATTTCAGAAAAATAAGCTTTTCTGTGCGTATGGAACATTTTTGGGATCTTCTATTTCAGTTCATGAAACATTGGACCAACACTTTACATGTTGCATATACATTTTTGTTCAGTATAGTTAAGAAGCTGAGGATAGAAATAGGCTTCTTCTATAGAAATAGGTCCTGCCTCTCGCTAAATAGTAGAAAGCAGATTATTCAGTTGACGTTGCTATCGGTCCTAGACTATGGTGACTATACGAACACAGCTGCCACTTCATTAAAGCCATTAGATGCAGTTTATCATAGTGTACTGCGCTTTATTACTGGCGAGAATTTTTGTACAAATGATGGCATTCTCTACTGGAAAGTTGGTAGATGGTCTGATGTCACGTAGGTTGAAACATTGCTATGTTTCATTTATAAAGCCCTTTGACAAAAAGTCCCACTGTACCAAACATACTTACTCAACTTTAGACATAGAAGTTACCACACCCTGTCTCAGGGATGGCTAACTCCTAATTCCTTTGGTCTCTACTGAGTTAGGTAAATCAGATTTTAGTTTTCTTGCTCGTTATTTGTGGAACAATCTTCAGAATGTTCTTAATTAAATGTGATGTTCTGGTGCCTCTAGGGCAATTCAGAAAGTTGATTGAGGACCTTATAACTGATTGTGTTTGTTTTTTATAACTGTGTTTTTATTTCTGCTTGTGTTTTGTGTTTATATTTTGATGTGTGTATTTTCTGTAGTTTATGTAATTTATATAATTCATGGCTCATCTCTAATTCATGGCTCATTTAGTTTCAGTATGACTCTCTGATAAAATAAAGGTTCAGTAAATAAGTCAGTAGTAAATATTTTCTAAAGGACACATAGGAGCACTTTTCTAAAGGACACATATCTAGTGTTAGAACTAGTTTTACCAAACAAATAAAAATGATGGTTGAAATAGAGTCTATGTGTGACTTTTTGAAGTGTTTGTTTGTGCGAGTTGGGGGTGAATTGGTTGTGAATTTGGGAGTGAATTTACAAGAAATGTACCCAAAAAAAAGAAGTGTCCTTATTACAGTTTTTTTCACCTGCATTGGAGTCATTCAAGAGATATTATATAGATATTATACAGTACATGTTCTGTTATCTGCTTTGGAAGTGAATTACCACTCCCTTCACTTATATTGCTATTTTCTTTCTTGATCCTTGATCTTTCTTTTTTTTCAGGTCCTGCCGAAGGAGAACAAGGTATTTGGCTGCTGTTGATACCACTATCGATTTTTGTAATAATTGAGAGCAGGTGCTTAACTTTAACCACTCTTTATACTATTTCAACTCATCCTATTTCCCAAAACTCTTGTGCCACAACCCATGTTTTGACTATGGTTAGTAATCAGAATGCTCTCTCCAGACTGTGGCCACTGCTATCAGATAGATGTGGGGGCAGTGGTGGGCATCATCGCCTGTGACATCATCCTGACCCTCCTCATCGCTCTCGCCGTGTTCTGTTTTGCTACCTTCCGGAAGAAGAGGAGTCAACAGGAATCCAGACTGGAGGGTGAGGGGTGTGTGTGTGTGTGTGACTGTGTGTGTGTGTGTGTGTGTGTGTGCTTGCTTGCATCCTCCACCCATCCCTAATCCCTCCTGTTTGTCACCTCTCCTCAGGTAAAGGGAAAACACTCACAGCATCAAAAAGGAAGACAGTAGAAATCACAGAGTCTCCCTACCAGGTACTGAGGCACTAACCATAGTAGAGCACAGTCCTCAAAGCATACAGAATATACATTCATATAGAGTAACTGTTTATGTCTGGTTTGATCCACTTATGATTCCTTCCCTGTTGAATTGTTTTATTTTTGCCTTTACTGTTGTAGGAGCTGCATGGAATTCAGTCAGACGTGTACAGTGATCTCCAACAGTTTCAGAAATGAGACTACTTTTTTGGACGGACTGCATGTATTTTGCTGCCTGGTGCTTAAATCTGACAAGGACTGAACTTTGCACATCTGGGATTTATATTTATACTCATCTCCTTACTGTTATCTTTCAACTTTTGTGTGTATGTCTAATTGTACAATTAATAGAATAGCATTAGACACATTCAAGAGATATTGTATATATTTGACATAAATTGACCTGTTAATGTTTGTTTAATAGGCTACCTTTTATAGTGTTGTTTTCAATGATTTACATGCAATGTATTTCATTATATATCTGTTATTTTGACTTAATTAAGTAATTTCTGTATATTAATGGGGTTATTTTATTCTATGTTTCATAAGTACATAATTTGTATATTGCCAGAAACAGTTCATGGAAGCCCCATTAATATTGCCCACATGATGTTGGTGGCACCTTAATTGGGGAGGACTGGCTCATGGTAAAGGCTGAAGCCGGGTAGGTGGAATGGTATCAAACACATGGTTTCTATGGGTTTGATGACATTCCATTCGCTCCTTTCCAGCCATCATTATGAGCCGTCCTCCCCTCAGCAGCCTCCACTGATATTGCCTATTATTAATATTAGTCATATGATCTGAAAAACTATTAGTCAACTGGGATGCAAAACTTCCCAGAGATATTTTAAGTTGAGTTTCTGTCTGCTCCCTGTTAGTCATAAGCTGGAGTCCCTTACTCACTATAAACACCAGGGTTGTGGTTCATTTATAATAATGTGTGTGGGGGGGGGGGGGGGGGGAGTCTCTACATCCTCTTTGAAAATCATAAGAAATGAATATGAATATTAATAATTGCCTATGCTTGGAATGTGTTAGCCTGGCCGACGTGTGGACTTAGCTGTTAGGTGTCAACCATAATAGGATGTGTTTCTCAAAAAAACAGACCTGGATAGTAGGACAGAACTCTGCAGGCTATCTTTGCAGTAGATTGTAGATTGTTTTTAAGATTTAGGAGCTCAGTGCTGTTTATTGTATTGGTTAGGTAGTTACATATCAAATACATTGTTCAACGTTTTTATTCACAACTAAAATATGTCTCCATATCTAAAATAAACATTAACAAAACGTTTTGATTAATGAAAATCCTTTCCCAACATTTCTAGACCTACTTCAGATGTGTTTACATCTTGAATGAATTGCATCTTTCTAACACTGACATATTGAGGTAGGTTGTACAGTATAATAAAGTAGCATATCTAATCAAAACAAAGACACCACAGTTTTTTGCCCTTGCTGTAGGGTTGGTGAGTTGTAAACAATGGATCGCGTGTCAGCAGCTGGAAATTGATTGCGCTGCCACATTTGACTGAGCAGTCACTGGAACGGGAGTAAAGTTTCACTTAATAGATTAATAGACCGGGCTGGTCTCATAGACTAGACACCACATAGTAAACAAAAATCTGGGACACTGAAATTAGTATGTTAAGTGTGGTATGGTTACAAAAGTATAACGCAAATGTCTAGCAACTTTAGCATTTTAGCTAATTAGCAACTTTGCGACTACTTACTACCTTTTAGTTACTTTGCAACTATTTAAAACATGTTAGCTAACCCTTCCCCTAACCCTAACCCTAACCTTAACCCTTTAACCTAAATAATAACCCTAATCTTAACCAGTGGTGTAGTGCTATTTTGTTAGGTGAGGGAGCACAAAAATAATATGTTTTCATCAATCAAAGTTTGTACTGACAGATGTAGCCAATGGAATAGCCTATAATTTTAGAATATGCATAAAATGCATCCTCCAATTGCAACATCTGGCTATGCCCAGACATTTTGTGTAGTTTAGGCTACCTAATTTCAAAATAGGCCATCATCACTGTCAATCGTGAATGATAATTATTCATGTTTTACCGGTGAAAAGTCCAAACTGCTTCTGCATGCCAATCATTTGATTGATTATAATCAGTTTCATGGGAGTATGCATTTATATCTTCTTGAATTACTGTTTCTAAGTGAATTAGAGCAGATGGTGCTAACAAACTATTAGCCTTTCTTGTATTTTGTTTCAAAGTATATATCCTGCCTAGTGACGAACTCTGTTGAATTTTGACACATTATCATTTTTGGGGGACTATTCAGCTCAGGCTAACCATCCTAACATCTCATTAGAGATGCGGCGGTGTTTTTGATGTAACAGTAACGATATAGGCCTACTATGCTATAGTATTATATTCTGTTCTGTTATGTAAAATGAGAATTCATAATTATGTGATCTAGACAATGATTCAGCATTGATCTAACTACTAAACAAGCACCGTTTTGATAAGTAATAATCTTCTATTTGTAATAATAAGAATAATAAGTGATGAAAATGACCATTAGGTGTAGGCAACAGATTTTGATGGGCACCCTTCGTGGTGTTGAAAGGACAGCGCCAGGATCGCACAATTATGTTAATAAAGTTCAACCAACTTGTGGTGCTGGAGGATAGCTGAAGGATAGCTCAGCCATTTGGCCAGTTCAGGAACAAACAACAATACTCCTTCAGTAGGCCTGTAGCCTAATAGGCCTGTGACTACTGTATGTGGTGTAGTTATTTGTAGTCTGTAGCCTAATGAAAATACAAATACATACAGTAGTGGCCACATATTGTTCTGGGTTCCACTGTTCAAGAGGCGGTCCTTGGAGTTTTAGACTATAAATAGACTATTGTTTGGCCTCATTATCAACAACGCCAGAGAGAAGACAGGGAAGAAACCACCATTTACCTACCTCTAGGCTGTTAAACAGTACCCGTCAAAAGTCTGGACACACCTACAGTGCTCATTCAAGTGTTGTTGTTTTTTTAAACTATTTTCTACATTCTAGAATAATAGTGAAGACATCAACACTATGAATTAACACATATGGAATCATGTAGTAACCAAAAAAGTGTTAAACAAATAAAAATATATGTTATATTTTATATTCTTCAAAGTAGCCACCCTTTGCCTTGATGACAGCTTTGAACACTCTTGGTATTCTCTCAACCGGCTTTATGGGGAATCCTTTTCCAACTGTCTTGAAGGAGTTCCCACATATTCTGAGCACTTGTTGGCTGCTTTTCCTTCACTCTGTGGTCCAACTCATCCCAAACGATCTCAATTGGGTTGAGGTCGGGTGATTGTGTAGGTCAGATCATCTGATGCAGCACTCCATCACTCTCCTTGGTCAAATAGACCTTACACAGCCTGGAGGTGTGTTTTGAGTCATTGTCCTGTTGGAAAAAAAATGATAGTCCCACTAAGCCCAAACCAGATGGGATGCCGTATTGCTGCAGAATGCTGTGGTCGCCATGCTGGTTAAGTGTGCCTTGAATTCTAAATAAATCACTGCTAGTGTCACCAGCAAAGCACCCCCACACCATCACACCTCCTCCACGCTTCACGATGGGAACCACACATGCAGAGATCATCTGTTCACCTTCACCTCTGTATCTCACAAAGACTTGATGGTTGGAACTAATAATCTCAAATTTGGACTCATCAGGCCAAAGGACAGATTTCCACCGATCTAATGTCCATTGCTCGTGTTTCTTGGCCCAAGCAAGTCTCTTCTTATTATTGGTGTCCTATAGTAGTGGTTTCTTTGCAGCAATTCGACCATGAAGGCCTGATTCACTCTGTCTCCTCTTATTTATTTATTTATTTTATTATTTCACCTTTATTTAACCAGGTAGGCAAGTTGAGAACACGTTCTCATTTACAATTGCGACCCGGCCAAGATAAAGCAAAGCAGTTCGACACATACAACAACACAGAGTTACACAGGGAGTAAAACAAACATACAGTCAATAATACAGTAGAAGAATAAGTCTATATACAATGTGAGCAAGTGAGGTGAGATAAGGGAGGTGAAGGCAAAAAAAGGCAATGGTGGCGAAGTAAATACAATATAGCAAGTAAAACACTGGAATGGTTGATTTGCAGTGGAAGAATGTGCAAAGTAGAGATAGAAATAATGGGGTGCAAAGGAGCAAAATAAATAAATAAATAAATACAGTAGGGAAAGAGGTAGTTGTTTGGGCTAAATTATAGATGGGCTATGTACAGGTGTAGTAATCTATGAGCTACTCTGACAGCTGGTGCTTAAAGCTAGTGGGGGAGATTTCAGAGGGTTTCCAGTTTCAGAGATTTTTGTAGTTCGTTCCAGTCATTGGCAGCAGAGAACTGGAAGGAGAGGCGGCCAAAGGAGAAATTGGTTTTGGGGGTAACCAGAGAGATATACCTGCTGGAGCGCGTGCTACAGGTGGGTGCTGCTATGGTGACCAGCGAGCTGAGATAAGGGGGAACTTTACCTAGCAGGGTCTTGTAGATGACCTGGAGCCAGTGGGTTTGGCGACGAGTATGAAGCGAGGGCCAGCCAACGAGAGTGTACAGGTCGCAGTGGTGGGTAGTATATGGGGCTTTGGTGACAAAGCGGATGGCACTGTGATAGACTGCATCCAATTTATTGAGTAGGGTATTGGAGGCTATTTTGTAAATGACATCACCGAAGTCGAGGATTGGTAGGATGGTCAGTTTTACAAGGGTATGTTTGGCAGCATGAGTGAAGGATGCTTTGTTGCGGAATAGGAAGCCAATTCTAGATTTAACTTTGGATTGGAGATGTTTGATGTGAGTCTGGAAGGAGAGTTAACAGTCTAACCAGACATCTAGGTATTTGTAGTTGTCCACATATTCTAAGTCAGAGCTGTCCAGAGTAGTGATGTTGGACAGGCGGGCAGGTGCAGGCAGCGATCGTTTGAAGAGCATGCATTTAGTTTTACTTGTATTTAAGAGCAATTGGAGGCCACGGAAGGAGAGTTGTATGGCATTGAAGCTTGCCTGGAGTTTAGTTAACACAGTGTCCAAAGAAGGGCCAGAAGTATACAGAATGGTGTCGTCTGCGTAGAGGTGGATCAGAGACTCACCAGCAGCAAGAGCGACATCATTGATGTATACAGAGAAGAGAGTCGGTCCAAGAATTGAACCCTGTGGCACCCCCATAGAGACTGCCAGAGGCCCGGACAACAGGCCCTCCGATTTGACACACTGAACTCTATCAGAGAAGTAGTTGGTGAACCAGGCGAGGCAATCATTTGAGAAACCAAGGCTGTCGAGTCTGCCGATGAGGATGTGGTGATTGACAGAGTCGAAAGCCTTGGCCAGGTCAATGAATACGGCTGTAGAGTATTGTTTCTTATCGATGGCGGTTAAGATATCATTTAGGACCTTGAGCGTGGCTGAGGTGCACCCATGACCAGCTCTGAAACCAGATTGCATAGCGGAGAAGGTATGGTGGGATTTGAAATGGACTGTAATCTGTTTGTTGACTTGTCTTTCGAAGACCGTAGAAAGGCAGGGTAGGATAGATATAGGTCTGTAGCAGTTTGGGTCAAGAGTGTCCCCCCCCTTTGAAGAGGGGGATGACCGCAGCTGCTTTCCAATCTTTGGGAATCTCAGACGATACGAAAGAGAGGTTGAACAGGCTAGTAATAGGGGTGGCAACAATTTCAGCAGATAATTTTAGAAAGAAAGGGTCCAGATTATCTAGCCCGGCTGATTTGTAGGGGTCCAGATTTTGCCGCTTTTTCAGAACATCAGCTGACTGGATTTGGGAGAAGGAGAAATGGGGAAGGTTTGGGCGAGTAGCTGTGGGGGGTGCAGTGCTGTTGACCGGGGTAGGGGTAGCCAGATGGAAAGCATGGCCAGCCGTAGAAAAATGCTTATTGAAATTCTCAATTATAGTGGATTTGTCGGTGGTGACAGTGTTTCCTATCTTCAGTGCAGTGGGCAGCAGGGAGGAGATGTTCTTATTCTCCATGGACTTTACAGTGTCCCAGAACTTTTTTGAGTTTGTGTTGCAGAAAGCAAATTTCTGCTTGAAAAAGCTAGCCTTGGCTTTTCTAACTGCCTGTGTATATTGGTTTCTAGCTTCCCTGAAAAGTTGCATATCACGGGGGCTGTTCGATGCTAATGCAGAACGCCATAGGATGTTTTTGTGTTGGTTAAGGGCAGTCAGGTCTGGAGAGAACCAAGGGCTATATTTGTTCCTGGTTCTAAATTTCTAAAGGGGGCATGCTTATTTAAGATGGTGAGGAAGGCATTTAAAAAAAAATAACCAGGCATCCTCTACTGACGGGATGAGATCAATATCCTTCCAGGATACCCCGGCCAGGTCGATTAGAAAGGCCTGCTCGCTGAAGTGTTTCAGGGAGCGTTTGACAGTGATGAGTGGAGGTCGTTTGACCGCTGACCCATTACGGATGCAGGCAATGAGGCAGTGATCTCTAAGATCTTGGTTGAAAACAGCAGAGGTGTATTCAGAGGGCAGGTTGGTTAGGATGATATCTATGAGGGTGCCCGTGTTGACGGCTTTGGGGTGGTACCTGGTGGGTTCATTGATAATTTGTGTGAGATTGAGGGCATCAAGCTTAGATTGTAGGATGGCTGGGGTGTTAAGCATGTTCCAGTTTAGGTCGCCTAGCAGCACGAGCTCTGAAGATAGATGGGGGGAAATCAGGTCACATATGGTGTCCAGAGCACAGCTGGGGGCAGAGGGTGGTCTATAGCAGGCGGCCACGGTGAGAGACTTGTTTTTAGAGAGGTGGATTTTTAAAAGTAGAAGTTCAAATTGTTTGGGAACAGACCTGGATAGTAGGACAGAAC
Organism: Salvelinus fontinalis; assembly: GCF_029448725.1. Lineage (NCBI taxonomy): Eukaryota > Metazoa > Chordata > Actinopteri > Salmoniformes > Salmonidae > Salvelinus > Salvelinus fontinalis. The sequence goes on from NC_074702.1 coordinate 13,323,646, forward strand.
TCTGCAGGCTGTCTTTGCAGTAGATTGCAACACCGCCCCCTTTGGCCGTTCTATCTTGTCTGAAAATGTTGTAGTTAGGGATGAAAATGTCATAATTTTTGGTGGTCTTCCTAAGCCAGGATTCAGACACGGCTAAAACATCCGGGTTGGCAGAGTGTGCTAAAGCAGTGAATAAAACAAACTTAGGGAGGAGGCTTCTAATGTTAACATGCATGAAACCAAGGCTATTATGGTTACAGAAGTCATCAAAAGAGAGCGCCTGGGGAATAGGATTGGAGCTAGGCACTGGATTCACATTTTTTACATTTACATTTTAGTCATTTAGCAGACGCTCTTATCCAGAGCGACTTACAGTAGAGTGCATACATTTTATTACATTTTTACATACTGAGACAAGGATATCCCTACCGGCCAAAACCTCCCTAACCCGAACGACGCTATGCCAATTGTGCGTCGCCCCACGGACCTCCCGGTTGCGGCCGGCTGCGACAGAGCCTGGGCGCGAACCCAGACACTCTGGTGGCGCAGCTAGCACTGCGATGCAGTGACCTAGACCACTGCGCCACCCGGGAGGTTCTACATCACCAGAGGAACAGAGGAGGAGTAGGATAAGGGTACTGCTAAAAGCTATAAGAATTGGTCATCTAGAACGTCTAGAACAGAGAGTAAAAGGACGTTTCTGTGGGCGATAAAATAGCTTCAAGGAATAATGTACAGACAAAGGTATGGTAGGATGTGAATACAGTGGAGGTAAACCTAGGTATTGAATGATGATGAGAGAGATATTGTCTCTAGAAATATTGTATTGTATTATTATATTATATTGTCTCTCTTGTCTCTTAACAGTTGATGTTGAGAGGTGTCTGTTACTTGAACTCTGTGAAGCATTCATTTGGGCTTCAATCGGAGGCTGGTAACTCTAATGAACTTGTCCTCTGCAGCAGAGGTAACTTTGGGTCTTCCTTTCCTGTGGGGGTCCTCATGAGAGCCAGTTTCATCACAGCCCTTGATGGTTCTTGAAACTGCACTTGAAGAAACTTTCAAAGTTCTTGAAATGTTCCATATTGACTGACCTTAATGTCTTAAAGTAATGATGGACTGTTTTTCTCGTTGCTTATTTGAGCTGTTCTTGCCATAATATGGACTTGGTCTTTTACCAAATAGGGCTATCTTCTGTATACCACCCCTACTTTGTCACAACACAACTGATTGGATCAAACACATTAAGAAGGAAAGAAATTCCACAAATGAACTTTTAATAAGGCACACCTGTTAATTGAAATGCATTCCAGGTGACTACCTCATGAAGCTGGTTGAGAGAATGCCAAGAATGCCATCAAGGCAAGGTGACTACTTTGAAGAATCTCAAATAAAAAAAAGATTTTATTATATTTGTTTGATATTTTGATTTGATTTTTACTATTAGAAAATAGTAAAAATAAAGAAAAACCCTAGAATGAGTAGGTGTGTTCAAACTTTTGACTGGTACTGTACATATTTATTTGGTTTGTCATGGAATTGTACTAGGAATTCAATCAAATGTATTTAGAATATATCAGAAAGCATTTTCCATAAATAATTTTACCAGGTCCATGTATTCTCAAATTGTGAAAAGTGAGGGAGCACCTCTCCTTTGCACTCCGGCAGCACTACACCCCTAACCCTAACCCTAACCCTAACCCCTAGCCTAGCTTATGTTAGCCAGCTAGCTAATGTTAGAGTTTAACTTTAGCCACAACAAATTGGAATTCATAACATATCATACGAAATAGATTATGGATAACTACAAATGAATACATAGCATACCAAATGTAATTTACTAATTTTAGCATCCCTGATTTTCATTTACTTTCTTACGTCTACCCATGAGTCCAGGTTGCATAATCGGAGCTAAGGCGGGTTGTGGAGGAGAGCTCGGCAGGAGCATGATACGACATGGTTAGAGGTGATGGCTAGAGACTCAAGACTGACCCGTCCCCGCCTCCTCTTCTATCTTATCCTAGGTTGGGTCAGCCTCACAAACAAATTCCGCAACCTGCGTCCTCATAATAAAAGACACCGATTGCCCGGCGCGCAAACTGACTTTCCTGGCTACTCTGTGAGAAAAGAGGACAAGGACACCTGGCGAGGTGGGTCTTCGGTGATCTATTGGTCATGATGATGTTGATGCTGATCGTTGCTTTCGTTCCTTCTGTTCACTTATATCAATTTTCACTCTCTGGTTGAATTTTACTTTGTAGGGCTTGTGCGGAGACATGTTAACAGTTGCGTTTGCATTGGGCGCCATCCTCACCGCTTTACCAGGTAACTGCATAATACAACTTATTGCACCTTAGTTATCGGCATTTTATGAAATGCCACTTCAGTAGCCTATAGCCTATGTTCTAAAATCATTCTGTTCTGTGCTTATACTTCTAAAGTTACCCAGGTGTCCTTGCATTGCGTACAGATTATTTATATGGTATTGATCTGTGAGACAGACAGTCAGCAGCAGGCAGCATATGAGGACACCCTGCACACATTATTGGCTTCATCAGTAATGTTTGTGTTTTCTTCCAGGCTCTGGGGGTAGCAAGTGGACTGTGTCCTTCACCCGGAGAGAGATCTGTGTCTGGGCTGGGACCACTGTCACTCTCCCTTGTTGGTATGACTACCCATCAGGACACACTGTCAGGAGGGTGATGTGGTTCAGGGTCTCTGGCCGGAGGGAGTTTGCCCACCACTCTGACTCCAGCTTGGTTAGCATGTCTTATAGAGGAAGGACAAAGTATACAGGCAGCCATAAAAGCTGTGGGATCCAGATCACCAACGTGAAGCTTGGCGATGCTGGACAGTACCACTTCAGGTTTGAGACAGACCACCCACAGGGACGATGGACCTCCCCGGACACCATCTCGCTCTTTGTCACAGGTCAGTCATCTATCCTGCATATCAAAACAACTTTTGTAATTTTGGTTCATTTTATTACATCTCTATACGTCCCATGTTAATCTGTGCTTGAAATGTATTCATTGTAGCATGTTGTGGAGCATTTCCATTGACAATTACCATGTTCACTGTGATACATGGTTCTCCGAGCCACAATTATTCCAGGACATACACAGACAGTAACAGTGTCTAATACACACAGCTGTTCAGGCTACATCAACACCTTACGTCATAGCACAGAGGAATATAATGTTAGGTAAACAAAGCAGAGTTATATTCGTTAAATGTTGTTCCAGAATTCTCTCTGTCTGTGTTGCTCCCAGAGCTTCAGGTTCAGGTCCATCCTGCGAGGACAGCCAACATGTTTGGGTCAGGAGAGACAGTGTACCTGGGCTGTATGGCCAGAGGCTGTGCTGCAGAAGGGAGGAGTCTTGCTCTCTACAGGAACGGCATCAACCTGGGATCACCTGAGAAGTGGCTGACCATCTACAACTTTGACAGGCAGCACGCTGGTACCTACACCTGTCGCCCAATCCCCCCACAGAATGTTCAGTCTCCACCGCTGGCCTTGGCTCTGGGACGTGAGTAGTGTTTATGTGTGATTGACATTTGAATTTTCATGACCTTATAGGTTTCAGTGAGTATTTACTTTCTATCCCCTGTCTCTCTCTCTCTCCCCTTTCCATCTTCCTATTTCATTTTCTTCTTTTCATTATCTTTACCTGTCAAATCAAATCCCATTTTATTGGTCACATACACATGTTTAGCAAATGTTATTGCGGGAATAGCAAAATGCTTGTGTTTCTAGCTCCAACAGTGTAGTAACTCTCTCTCCTTCGCTCTCCCCAACATCCCCTAGATGCTCCTCGTTCCACAGTGATTGAGGTGAGTCCCATGGGTGTGGTAGTGGAGGGGGCCTCTGTGACTATGACCTGCAGCAGCAGTGGGGCTCCGGTGGTGGAGAGCTATGCCTGGTTTAAGGACAGGGAGAGTGGCAGCATTCCAGACAGCTTCAGACCCCAGCTCCACCTGAAGAGGGTGTCCCACACCGACCGGGGAGAGTACTTCTGTGTGGCACGCAACCCACTTGGTACAGAGAGGTCCAAACCTGTCCTGCTCAACGTCACATGTAAGGGCCTGGCTGTTGGTATCTATACATGTCTATACATTATCAGTGCGTATTTGGTGTATTTGACACACATTGCTTGCAGTACGGTTTTGGAAGCAGTTGATACCATGGAATTGGAAGTCTAGTTCTATGGTCAATACAACAATTAGTGTATAACTAGTGAGTCTGATATGGTCATATTAAGTTATTGCCTTCTATAGGGGAAAAAAGTATATTACTGTTGTAAAGATTTAACATCTATTCATCTTTCACATGACCAAGTGCTAAACTGCCAGTAGTTCATGACACTGTCTGTGAAGGTAGCCTGGGTCAATCATGATTGGGTAATATGTTTATTTTGGCAACTATGGGGGCATCATTAGTCACAAGGCCTACAGCAGGAAGTTACAGTACATTTTCCACAATGTCCACAAGGCCATTTTGACTTCTTAAATTGTCACTGCATAACTCTACTTTTCATACCTGCATTCTACGTTACTACTCTGCCAAACGAGGACATCATAACAATAATGTATTGTTTTGTTGTCCAGACGCTCCAAAGAGCACCAAGGTGTTGGTTAGTTCAACAGGAGACATCAAGGAAGGCTACTCTGTCAACCTGACCTGCAGCAGCAAGGCCCACCCCCCAGTGGACCGCTATGCCTGGTTCAAGATCATGGGGGGTCAGACCTGGGCCAAAGGGTCAACACAGAACCTCTCCTTCTCCAGCGTCCGCTCACAGAACGGAGGACAGTACTACTGCACGGCCTGGAACCAACACGGACAGGGGAGCTCCTCTGTTTTCACCCTCGCCATTCTCTGTAAGTAGAACAACAATGTACAATAGTCTTCTGTATAAGTAATGTTCAAATAATGGCTGGCTGTCCACTGTTCTGACTTGTTGCCTGGATTGTGCAGATATAACACTTTAGCTGATAATGTTATGAAACTGTCAGAGGAAATCTGATAATGGTTCCTGACCGCACACTGTAAATTGATGAAAATACTGTGGTCATTTTGCAAGCTCTTCTATTCCAAGAGAGAGTTAAGGTGTACACTGAGTGTACAAAACATTAGGAATACCTTCCTTCAGAACAGAATCAATTTGTCAGGCCATGGACTCTACAAGGTGTCAAAACCATTCCATAGGGATGCTGGCCTATGTTGACTCCAGTGCTTCCCACAGTTGTGTCAAGTTCTTTGGGTGGTGGACCATGCTTGATACACATGGGAAATTGTTGAGCATGAACAACCCAGCAGCGCTGCAGTTCTTGACACACCCAAACTGGTGCGCCTGGCACCTACTACCGTACCCTGTTCAAAGGCACTTAAATATTTTGTCTTGACCATTCACCCTCTGAGTGGCACACATACACAATCCATGTATCAATTGTCTCAAGCCTTAAAAATCCTTATTTAACCTGCCTCCACCGCTTCATCAACACTGATTGAAGTGGATTTAACAGGTGACATCAATAAGGGATCCTAGGATTCACCTGGTCAGTATATGTCATGTTCTGTCCACTCAGTGTATGTCCAACCTCAGGAGTGTGTTAAGGTGAGCAGGAGTGTGTGTGGATCCAGTGTGCTGCTCAGGTTCCTCTGTCTGCAAAACGACACCTAAACTCCTTTCTGCTCTGTGGAGGAACCAATCAATCTACCTGTCTCTGTCAGTGTCTCTCTATCTTTCTCTCTCGATCCCTCTCGCCCCCTCTCATCTCTCTAAATATTTGTTTAACTTTCCTTGTTTCTCTCCCTCTCTCTCTCTCCTCCATCACCTTGACTCCCTGTTGGTCTACTCCCCCCTTTTCCCCCTCTCTTCTCTCTCTCTCTCTCCTCTCTGCCCTTGGCTGCCTGTCGGTCTACTCCCCCCTTCCCTCCTTCTCCTCTCTCTCTCACTCCTCTCTCTGCCCTTGGCTGCCTGTCTGTCTATCCTATTATCCTTTCTCTCTTTCACTCCCCGTCTGTGCCCCCTCCATGCCACCATCTTTTTTATCCTCTCCCCTATCCCTCTCTCTATCTCTGCATGCCCACCCCCCCCCCACACACACACACACCTCCTCTTCTCCCCTCTCTCCCAGATGCCCCTAAGAACACGTCTGTGTTTGCGCAGCCCTCCAGTGTGATTGACGCGGGCCGTCCTCTGACTCTGACCTGCAGCAGCCAGGCCAACCCGGCGGTGGACAACTACACGTGGTTCAGGATCAATGCGGCTGACGCCTGGGTAACGCGATCGGGCCCCAGCTACACCTTCGCTGAGGTCAGCCCCGGGGAGAGCGGCCAGTACTACTGCGAGGCACGCAACCGTATCGGCGTCCACAGCTCGCCTGTCCTTACTGTCAGGGTCAGAGGTCAGTGGACTGGGCAGGATGGAGGAAGGTTAGAGTAAGAGGTGGGGAGTCTGAACTCAGTGACCCAGATGGCTTCTGCCTGGGTGTTTCTTATTTAATCACTACTGTAAATGTAATGTCTGTCTCACAGACATGTTTGGCAAGACACCCTGTCTAAATGTGTCACTGTATGCCCCTCAGTCTGCCCACTCACTATCCCAGAGTCTTTCTGCTTTCAATTCTCTGACCTGTGAGTCATATATGGATAACTTTCACTAACTGTAAAAGGGGAAGAAGAGCTGAACTTTGATATCAGATAACAGAAGTCTAGAGATTTGATAATTGATTATTGGAGCTGACAAAAGCTGGATATTTTGCTCTGTCTGTCTTCCTGTTTATGTCTGTCAATCTTTCTGTCCCTATTTTCTTCTCATCCTTCTTGGCCTTCTCTTTCCTCTCCTTCACTCTCACTGTCATTAACCCAAACATCCCCATTCTCCCCTCTATGATGGTGACTACTGTCAGATTTACTCAGACTGAACCAGTTGTTGCTCTCTGATTGGCAGGCAGACTGAAGGTTATCGCCCTGGCCTCAGCTGTGGGCGTATCTGCTGGTCTCATCACTCTCACTGTGGCCATCATGATCAGGTGACGCACTACACCTTTCAACACTATGATGGTCTATGGAAGGCAGGGGACCTCAGGAACATTGGCCAGAATCAGTGTTACGAGACACTTCATTTGATTGTGGGAATCAATATGTTGTATCTATCTGCCTTCTTCACAGCAAAAACATGCACAGAGTAGACATGGAATATCCAGAGGAAAACAAGAAGGTACTTGACTCTTCCTCTTCCAAGCATTGGCATCAATATAGCCTAGCCATTATGTGATGAAATAATATATAGAAAAATAATTAACAAATAATTGTCGTTGGTTGTATTTATATGGAATAACAGAGGCCATCGGTGACAGCTGACACCCTGTTCTACGAGTCAGTCCAGCAGACCCTTCAGCTGAGGACTGGCAAGATGTCCGACATCCCGGTAGGTTAAACAACAACTCCCACTCTGCACCATTAGGGGGAAACACCATGGTCCACTTGTAATAATCAGGTCATGCCATTAGAATTCCTCATGATTAGATTCACATCTTCTTTTGAAAGATCGAATGTAACAATATGTACCTACACTTTAATGACACTGCACCTACCATGTAAATATATCAGGGGTAGTTACAACCCTATCATTCGGCCACATTTTAAACCCAGGTTTGGGTTCTCTCTATTGAAGTGACATCAACCCTTCTTCAGTCCTCTCATGGGAATCCCCCTATTTTCTCTGTGTTTAATAGGAGGAGCCAGAGGAGGTGTATGAGAGTGCCCATCCCTCCATCGTACCCCTGAAGGATGCTCCACCCTGCACAGAGGCAGACAGCATCCTCAACTATATCACCGTGCATTACTCCAGGATCCCAAGGTAACCAACCATCCTCCATCTCTCACTTCCTCCTCCCCTTCCTTATCATCCTCATCCTCTTTCTCCTCCTACCCTCTCCCCTTGATCTTCCTCTTTTCTCTTCTTCTTTCCCCCTCTCTCCCCTTTCTACTCACCTTTCTCCTTCTCTCCGCTCCCTTATACTCTCTCCTCCCACTTTCTCTTCCTACCCTCTCCCTTCCTGCTCATGCATCTCCTCTCTCAGTCTTATCCTTCTCTCTTCCTCTTTCTAACATACAGACCAGTGGCACATTGCATTACCTACAGTTGAAGTCAGAAGTTTACATACACCTAAGCCAAATACATTTAAACTCAGTTTTTCATAATTCCTGACATTTAATCAGAGTATAGATTCCCTGTCATAGGTCAGTAAGGATCACCACTTTATTTTAAGAATGTGAAATGTCAGAATAATAATAGAGAAAATTATTTATTTCAGGTTTAATTTATTTCATCACATTCCCAGTGGGTCAGAAGTTTACATACACTCAATTAGTATTTGGTAGCATTGCCTTTAAATTGTTTAACTTGGGTCAAACGTTTTGGGTAGCCTTCCACAAGCTTCCCACAATAAGTTGGGTGAATTTTGGCCCATTTCTCCTGACAGAGCTGATGTAACTGAGTCAGGTTTGTAGACCTCCTTACTCGCACACACTTTTTCAGTTCTGCCCACAAATTGTCTATAGGATTGAGGTCAGGGCTTTGTGATGGCCACTCCAATACCTTGACTTTGTTGTCCTAAAGACGTTTTTCCACAACTTTGGAAGTATGGTCATTGTCCATTTGGAAGACCCATTTGCGACCAAGCTTTAACTTCCTGACTGATGTCTTGAGATGTTGTTTCGATATATCCACATAATTTTCCTACCTCATGATGCCATCTATTTTGTGAAGTGCACCAGTCCCTCCTGCAGCAAAGCAACCCCACAACATGATGCTACCACCACAATGCTTCACGGTTTAGATGGTGTTCTTCAGCTTGAAAGCCTCTCCCTTTTTCCTCCAAACATAACGATGGCCATTATGGCCAAACAGTTCTATTTTTGTTTCATCAGACCAGAGGACATTTCTCCAAAAAGTAAGATCTTTGTCCCCATGTGCAGTTGCAAACCGTAGTCTGGCTTTTTTAATGGCGGTTTTGGAGCAGTGGCTTCTTCCTTGCAGAGCGGCCTTTCAGGTTATGTCGATATAGGACTCGTTTAACTGTGGACCTTTGCTGTTGTTCTGGGATTTGTTTGCACTTTTCGCACCAAAGTACCTTCATCTCTAGGAAACAGAACGCGTCTCCTTCCTTAGCGGTATGACGGCTGCGTGGTCCCATGGTGTTTATACTTGTGTATTATTGTTTGTACAGATGAACATAGTAACTTTAGGCATTTGGAAATTGCTCCCAAGATTGAACCAGGCTCATTTCTTTTGATTTTCCCATGATGTCAAGCAAAGAGGCACTGAGTGGTAGGCCTTGAAATACATCCACAGGTACATCTCCAAATGACTCAAATTATGTCAATTAGCCTATCAGAAGCTTCTAAAGCCATGACATAATTTTCCATTTTCCAAGCTGTTTAAAGGCACAATCAACTTAGTGTATGTAAACTTCTGACCGACTGGAATTGTGATACAATGAAATATATGTGAAATAATCTGTCTGTAAACAATTAATGGATAAATTACTTGTGTCATGCACAAAGTAGTTGTCCTAACTGACTTGCCAAAACAATAGTTTGTTAACAAGAAATTTGTGGAGTGGTTGAAAAATAAGTTTTAATGACTCCAATGTAAGTGTATGTAAACTTCCACTTCAAATGTATGCTCATTCCTCTTTTCTTCCCAGTCTGGACCAGATTCAAGTTACAAATGTACCACTGGATGGCGATAAAGAGCCAAAGGATGCTGCCAATGTTGTTTACACTGTCCTGGCCAGACCACACCAGTAGTGGTGCAGGTAAAGTAGAACATCTTTTGATGTCACTAATTTATCTCTGCTAATATATGAACATCAAGAGTTATATACACCTCACAATCTAATGAAATAATTTGCAACAAGTTCAAGTTTGACCACAGAGACAAACATATTCTAAATGTGAATTCAGTGACACACATCCACAAACGTTGTTGTTGTTTTTTCTCACATATCTCCCAGATGAGAACTGTAGCTCCAAATGAGTGACATCGCCAGAAGGATCTCTACCATCGACCCCTGAACTGCTTCTGAGCTGGACTGCTCACTCTAAGCCAATATACTGTTTTTCTAATTTACTACAAAGTCTAATTTACTAGGAATAGTTAAAGTAGTTACTTGTAATTCATTTGGCATTATAAGTGGCATTATAACTAATTTATTAGCATTTAACGTTTTACTAGTAGTGGCCAGATAATGAAATATTCCGATATCAGAATCATCCTAAAAATGTATCTTTTTCACACTCAGAAGGAAGTCATTTTGGCCATGTTCTCTCTGGGTTCTCTCTATCTCCATAAGATATCATTAAAATGGAACATACTTTAAAAATGAAGTTTTGGTATGCATCATCACTCATGCTAGTCTTATGGAGGATGTGTGTAAATGTGTTACTGATCATATCTTATGTTTAGGGTATGGTTGGTATGTCCCAAATTGCTTGTTGAAATAGCTTGTGGTCAAATAAACATTTTTAAATGAAGAAAGAATTGCTAGATGTATTAAAGACATTCATCAGGTAGACACTTACCCTGTTTATTCTGATCTATCATGCTGTGGATGTCAGTACTGAGTTATTGATTAATTATTGACATATGAACTATGTACTACTTTTCATAACAGATGAGGGGATATAGGACAAAGAAAAAGCACCCAACAAATTATTATCAATATTGTTATTATTATTATCATCATCTCATCAACATACTGAATGTCTCTAAATCGTGAAATCTATTCCCTGCTTACATAGAAAAGTTAGATGACCTTCCCTGTCAACCTTCAGTCTCAACTTCTGCATTCTGCTTGTGAAATTGTTATTATCACATCACTACATGGTATTTGCTGACCAGTCTCATTCTGTGGACATACTCTGTAGATAGGTGGGTGATCCTGTTTCTTTCTATAAAGTTTCATGTGTTTCCTTTCTTGTAGTTGATTTTTATGTTTCCAATGCTAATGTAGAACAGGATTTCTATTAAGAAATTGAAGCATAGTTAAGTTTATTTCATGTTTGGTGAGGATACAAAACAGAATGACTAGATTATGTAAATGTGTATCCCAGTTGTGCTGTCTTATTAACAGCAGGGTTGGGGTCAATTCCATTTTAATTCCACTATATTCAGAAAGTACTCCAATTCCACATTTTCCTCATTGAAAAGCCTTGAAGATAATTGGATTTGGATTTTCAGTGTACTTCTTGAATTTAAATGGAATTGACCCCAACCCTGATTGACAGAGACAGTTACACCTTCTTTAAATTAAAACAATGTTGATGCTGCCACCACCATGCTCCACCGTAGGGATGGTGCAAGGTTTCCTCCAGTCTGTTTGATGATTGGCTTTGCTACGGTCTAATGCTGTATAATTCCCTCAACCTGTGGTGTTGCAGTTTGATGCGGTGTGGCTCTTTGAAACAACCAGTGTCATTACTCTCAAGTTGCCAGGTGAGTAGAAGATATATTTTTTTGTTTGATACTCTATCATTCTGTGGATGCCAGTATTCAGTTATGAATAAATTAATGATATAAACTGCATATTGTATATGGCTCATTAGAGATGAGCAAGGAACTGATCAGAGGGGATATTTGATATTGGTCTAATGCTATTGGTGTTACCTTGATGGTGAAGTATACATATATTTATCAAATTACTAACCTCAAAGGAAAGTAATATATTATTATCGAAGATTACAGAGTAACTCACTCTTTACATCAATAAAAATACAGAAGTGACTGATAGCCTGTTTGTGCACCAGCATGTGTAGAGTATGATCTTTCAAATTAACATATCTGAAGGTAGGCCACACGTAGGAATGCTATATTATATTTTCCTACCTTTAAAAAGGGCAAATGGGTACTGTACCTACGAGTGTTGTAGATAAGTGTGATTACTGTTTTTTGTGGAAGTAATTGGAAGATGACATTCAACGATACAACACCATAGCTCCATGTGCCTTAACAAGTTGAGGGTAAGGTCATCTAAATCCTTAACCTGTTTACATTATGTGGAACACTGAGCTGATGAGCAAGCACCAACCTTTTGAAGGTTAAACAACAGGGTTATATATTTTGACTAGGTTGATGTCCAGGGACAGTTAGTGAAAACATAGGTCAATGCAACCCGATTTGGTAAGAAATATGGAAACAGTGGTTAACATTGAGAGAGTTATTAATCTCTGAATCTACAGATCCCTTGGTATGTGTGTGTATTTTTGACACTCACTCCCATTAATAGAAGTATAACCTTTATTATGGATTATAGTATTACCATACCCATTGGATTGCACAACCCAGAATGAAGGGTTTGAAATTATGAAGTGTCTTTTTTTTCTGTGTTGATTTCCATTACTTTAATAGGAGTATAGAATATTTTGATATAGAAGCTAAAATCTAAATGCTTACATTAAAATGTAATGATTATTGTCACACAAGTGATGAGGATGGAATGTAATGGACATTTAATGTTTGTGCTTTTCTTATAACTAATTTCTGTGTTCAATTCATGTGCTGTTCTATAAACCAATTTATGTGTTCATGCAAGTGGTTGACTGTACAAATCCTCACTATCAGTAGCTGAAATGTGGCAGTACGCCCAGTCCTTGTTTTGAAAGATATCTCAGTTTCAAGGTCTCAGCTTAGAGAGAAGAAGCCTCGTGAGGTATTGGTCTGTCACGCATTATGAACCAGTATTGGTCTGTCACATGAATTAAACAAAACATTAATGATTAATTATGCTACATCATGCAAATATAACTTGTCTGCGTATAGCCGTATATAAGACAACTGTTGGGACTGCCCAGGCAGAGCTCCTGATTGACATGTGTACTATGATGCATTGAGTTGGTTGGAACCTCTCCAGCATGCTGACAAATAAACAATGATTAATTTAAGATTGACTTTGAGTGTCCCTGTGTAAGAATTTCCAAGACATAACCATCTCTGTCTTATGTAACCATTCAGAACGTAACATATCATACTAATTTGGTATACTTGATTTACGTTTACTATGTTATGTCTAGTCTATGAGACCAGGCTTTTCTGAGGTCCTCAGAGACAGTAGTACTTAGGGTGATTTTAATGTGCTACTTTATCTTCCTGATATCATTTTATTTGACTTAATTATTTTACTTCCATCAGTCTCTGTGACGCCCTGACCTTAGAGAGCCTGTTTATTTCTCTATTTGGTTAGGTCAGGGTGTGATTTGGGTGGGCATTCTAGTTTTCTATTTCTTTGTTGGCCGGGTATGATTCCCAATCAGAGGCAGCTGTCTATCGTTATCTCTGATTGGGAATGATACTTAGGCAGCCTGTTTCCCACCCTAATTTGTGGGATGTTGTTTTTGCACAGTAGCTGTATAGCCCTGCAGTACATTACGTACGTTTTTTTCCCTTTGTTGTTTTTGGTGTTCCTTCAAATAAAGTACGATGAACACTTTCCACGCTGCGCTTTGGTCTCATTCCGACGACGGACGTAACAGTCTCTCTGGTTTCACTGTTGTTTTCTTGCCCTATTCAGTTTCATTTTACCATTTTATTTTGTCTAGATCATCTATCATATCTTTGTCATTTTTATATATGTATTTATTATTTTACTTTTTGTTTTAAGAACTTTCAAATACATTAACTTGTGATCTATGACTAAAGTTTGATTTGATATAGATTTACGCCATACCATAGGTCAAACATGTCTTTCTAACATGCAGTAATAAGGAATTATTAGGAGTCCTTCCTCTTACTCAAACACCAAGACAATATATCAAATTGCTTCGAAGAAGAAGAAGTCTGTCTCATGATAGCATGGTCCGTATAATGTTTATAACACATTTCTAATGTAGAGTATTTAGCCAAAAACCTGTTTGCCTCTGCCAGTATAGCGGACATGAGCCGAAGAATGGTTGCTCATGGTCACATAAAGGAGTAGCCCCACCTGCAACTTCAAAATCAATGTCTGGCCTCGGCCCAAGAGGGAATTTCCTCTTGGTATAATAGTAAGACGTTGGTTTCTTCTGCGGTAAACTCAGGGTTTGTATCCTTTCTGTCACATCAGGAAGCTGAAACTTGGCCGCAAGTGGAACTTCCAACAAGGCAATAACCCCAAGCACTCATCAAAATCAACATTTTGCAATTCCCAATTGCTGGTCAAAAGTAGTGCACTATATAGGGAATAGGGTACCATTTGGGATGCAACCCTAGCCTGTCTGTGCTTTTATATTGAGAAATGTGATTTGAAATTCAACTGCTAAACTGTCACTCAGGCTGTCAGAACATTACTTTTGCCATTGTCAAAGCAGGGGGAAATTAAACATCTCTGCAGACGGATGGCCTTCACTGGTTGTGGAATAGATGAAAAGTCTTCAATCAAACATAGATTATGTAGCTCCACCCTATAGAAGAATGAAATAGAGAGAGAAACATACAACCCTCTATCTCCACCTGCCCCCCCCCCCCCCCCCCATCTATCTGCATAATGACAACAAAGCCCTTTCCCTGTCATTTTAACTAAACTCAGAACTACGTTTATTGTCAGCAAACTTAACATGGGTAAATATTTGTATGATCAAAACAAGATTCAACAACTGAAACATAAACTGAACAAGTTCCACAGACATGTTACTAACAGAAGTTGAATGATGTGTCCCTGAACAAAGGGGTCAAAATAAAAATAAAAAGTATCTGGTGTGGCCACCAGCTACATTAAGTACTGCAGTGCATATCCTCCTCATGGACTGCACCAGATTTACCAAGGCACCTGCAAGTTCCCGGACATTTCTGGGGGGGAATGGCCCTAGCCCTCACCCTCCGATCCAACAGGTCCCAGACGTGCTCAATAGGATTGAGATCCGGGCTCTTTGCTGGCCATGGCAGAACACTGACATTTCTGTCTTGCAGGAAATCATGCACAGAACGAGCAGTATGGCTGGTGGCATTGTCATGGTGGAGGGTCATGTCAGGATGAGCCTGCAGGAAGGGTACCACATGAGGGAGGAGGATGTCTTCCCTGTAACACACAGCGTTAAAATTGCCTGCAATGACATCAAGCTCAGTCCGATGGTGCTGTGACACACCACTCCATGACGGACCCTCCACCTCCAAATCTATCCCGCTCCAGAGTACAGGTCTCGGTGTAACGCTCATTCCTTCGACGACAAACGCGGATCCGACCATCACCCCTGGTGAGACAAAACTGTGACTTGTCAGTGAAGAGCACTTTTTGTCAGTCCTGTCTAGTCCAGCGACGGTGGGTTTGTGCCCATAGGCGACGTTGTTGCCGGTAATGTCTGGTGAGGACCTGCCTTACAACAGGCCTACTAGCCCTCAGTCCAGCCTCTCTCAGCCTATTGCGGACAGTCTGAGCACTGATGGAGGGATTGTGTGTTACTGGTGTAACTCGGGCAGTTGTTGTTGCCATCCTGCAAGTGTGATGTTCGGATGTACCGATCCTGTGCAGGTGTTGCTACACGTGGTCTGCCACTGCGAGGACAATCGGCTGTTCGTCCTGTCTCCCTGTAGTGCTGTCCTCACAGTAAGGACATTGCAATTTATTGCCCAGGCCACATCTGCAGTCCTCATGCCTCCTTGCAGCATGCCTAAGGCACGTTCACGCAGATGAGCAGGGACCCTGGACATCTTTCTTTTGGTGTTTTTCAGAGTCAATAGAAAGACCTGTTTAGTGTCCTAAGTTTTCATAACTGTGACCTTAATTGCCTACCATCTGTAAGCTGTTAGTGTCTTAACGACTGTTCCACAGGTGCATGCTCATTAATTGTTTATGGTTCATTGAACAAGCATGGGAAACGGTGTTTAAACCCTTTACAATGAGGATCTGTGAAGTTATTTGAATTTTTACGAATTATCTTTGAAAGACAGTGTCCTGACAAAGGGACGTTTCTTTTCTTGCTGAGTTTAGATATTATAGAGTATACTGTAGGCCTAGCCCTGTCGTTCAGCCATCAAACCATTCACTGCTCCCCCAGGTGTGTTGGAAATTTTGATCTTGTGCCTCCCTCCTCCACTGATACATATGGGCTGATGCTGAGAGTCGTTGTGGGAGTACCCATGATGTATAGAGCATTTGGACAAGAGTGAAGAAAAAGAGCAGTGCGTAACTAATTGATGGATTTTGTTTTGGGTAAAAAAAACATTGTACAGTTTTAAAAAAACATTATTTAAGAACAAGAAAATCCAGGGGATGAAAAACACTTATTTCCAGTGTGGTCCTCAGTTAATGATATACTACTTTTCATTGAGCTATAAAACATGTACCACTGCAGCAGCTACACTGTAAAAATAGAAAGTCTCAAAACACCATCATTGTGTAATGAAATCACAAAGTAATAAACCTAAGCTGAGATCTGGTGTTTGGAGGATGTTTGAATGTAAACCTAATGTAAATGATTTAATGCACAGAATGTGTTTTAAAACAGAAATTAAGTACTCCAAAAAAAAACAAAGTGGTTCTTCACTGTACTCCTGGCGCCGATGAAGTCGAGGCAGCCCCCCGCACCTCTCTGATTGAAACACATTTCAGTGGACTGCATTCAGTTGTGCAACTGACTATGTATCCCCCTTCCCCCTTTCAAACTTAATACTGGTGTTTTTTAAAAGTGTTGTGAAAACACATTGAGGGTTTCAGTGCATGTAAAAAGCAGCATTAAAACACCAAAACTGTGTTCCTCACACAATAAATGATTTAGAAATACAAATGGTTTATATCCTAAATATTGATTAATGATAAGGCCCTAAAGAGAATATTTTGGGGGGAATTCCACCTTAACTCTTTCAATGCTTTAATTAGACAGAATAGAAATAGGAGGGCCAGTAAGATTCAAATCAAATGTTAATTGGTCACATACACGTTTAGCAGATGTTATTGCAGGTGTAGCGAAATGCTTGTGTTTCTACCTCCAACATTGCAGTAATATCTAAACAGTTAATGTCTAATAATTTCACAACAATACACACAAATCTAAAGTATAGAAATGTAATTAAGAATATATAAATATTTGGATGAGCTAAACACATTTTTTGCCCTCAGCCCGGTGCCACCAGTGCCGGCACCACGCACCAGGCCTATAGTGCGCTTCGAGAGGTCAGTGTGCCCTGTCCCTGCTCCCCGCACTAGGCTTGAAGTGCGTGTCTCCAGTCCGGTGCATCCAGTTCCGGCACCACGCACCAGGCCTACAGTGCGTCTCAGCCGGCCAGAGTCTGCCGTCTGCCCAACGGCGCCTGAACTGTCCGTCTGCCAAGCGCCGCATGAACTGCCCGTCTGTATTGAGCCTTCAAAGTCGCCCGTCTGCCATGAGCCTGCAAAGCCGCCCGTCTGCCATGAGCCTACAGAGCCTTCCGCCAGACAGGAGCCGCTAGAGCCTTCCGCCAGACAGGAGCCGCTAGAGCCTTCTGCCAGACAGGAGCAGCCAAAGCCTTCCGCCAGACAGGATCAGTCTGAGCCATCCGTCTCCGCAGCGCCATCTGAGCCATCCGTCTCCGCAGCGCCATCTGAGCCATCCGTCTCCGCAGCGCCATCTGAGCCATCCGTCTCCTCAGCGCCATCTGAGCCATCCGTCTCCTCAGCGCCATCTGAGCCATCCGTCTCCCCAGCGCCGTCTGAGCCATCCGTCTGTCCCGAGCCATTAGAGCCGCCCGTCTGTCCCGAGCCGTCAGAGCCGTTAGTCAGTCAGGAGCCGCTAGAGCCATTCGTCAGTCAGGATCTGCCAGAGCCGCCAACCAGACAGGATCTGCCAGAGCCGCCAACCAGACAGGATCTGCCAGAGCCGCCAACCAGACAGGATCTGCCAGAGCCGCCAACCAGACAGGATCTGCCAGAGCCGCCAACCAGACAGGATCTGCCAGAGCCGCCAACCAGACAGGAGCGTCCAGAGCCGCCAGCCAGCCATGAGCGTCCAGAGCCGTCAGCCAGCCATGAGCGTCCAGAGCCGTCAGCCAGCCATGAGCGTCCAGAGCCGTCAGCCAGCCATGAGCGTCCAGAGCCGTCAGCCAGCCATGAGCGTCCAGAGCCGTCAGCCAGCCATGAGCGTCCAGAGCCGTCAGCCAGCCCGGAGCTGCCAGTAATCCAGAACTGCCCCTCAGTCCAGAGCTGTCTCTCTGTCCGGAGCTGCCTTTCAGTCCGGAGTTGCCCCTCTATCCTGAGCTATCTCTTTATCCTAAGCTACCTCTCTATTCTGAGCTATCTCTATCTCGACCTACCTCGCTGTCATGAGCTACCTTGTCTTGGTGTTGCCCCTTATATTAGGTGGGTGGAGAAAGAGGGTGGTCATTCTAAGGGGGAGATGTAAGCTGGGATTGACTATGGTGGGGTGGGGACCTCGCCCTGAGCCTCTGTTACAGAAAGACTAGTGTCATGGAATTATTGTAATCAAAAGGAGAGACTTAAATTTCCTCACAACAAGTAAACTTTATTATTTATTATTAGCCCTTATTTGAAGTGTTTCTAAAATCCCCCTTGGGAAAAATGAATGGTGGAAAAACGATTGGAACCATTTTCCTGTTTGACCACTAAGTTTTATGGATATTATGACTCATACTGTGGTACTATATAAGTTGCATGGACTCACTGTGTGCAAAAAGTGTTTAACACGACTTTTGATTGACTATCTCATCTCTTTACCCCAGACATAGGGACCTTACAGATAATTCTCAGTCGAGCAGTGAATTTCAAACACAGATTCAACCACAAAGACCTGCACTACCATCTTATTTCACCTGACCTTTAGAGTGTTTTTTGTTAGGATAACACACGTAGTGACATGTTCTGACACTTGGAACATTCTTCTCAGGTGTTCCTCTGACTGGGATCCAGATTGTTTTCCCGGATTCAAACAATAACAAATAGCAGCAACACAGACAAAGCCTGCTATTTTTTGCAAGAAGTTGTGAAACAGGCTCATGACACTAAACATAACTGAGAGAAACAGAATCTTAAAAACATGTGGGTTATAGACCACACAATGGAAAAAATGAAAGTGGATCAGGGTTTATCAATTCAAAAGTAGGGTCTGTCACATGAGGTTTGAGGTTCTGACTGAAAATGTAACTAAAGGAATAGAAACTTAAGGACTCATTTGCAGAGGAAATGAAAGTAAAAACAGGAGTGTGACAAACAAACATCACCAACCAAATCAATTGAAAAATCATTTGGAAATCTTTAAACATATTACCTTCAAGGGCAAAGTGTTGTACGCGTTTGTGTTACTTGGCTTTCTGTCCCGTTTCTTTGTCCCCTCATCACTCATTAGGATGCAATACTGTGCATTTTCTGCACAGACACTCCAATAAGAGAAGACAGGTTTGTGTCAGAACAGATATATTTGAGTCAAGTTCAAGACTTTTAACTAACTAACTACCATATCTATTGTGTTATATTCTCCTACATTATTTTAATATTTCTACAAACTTCAGTGTTTTCTTTCCAATGGTCCCAATTATATGCCACCAGTCTTTGCATGTGCCCCATAGAAGAGTATTCATAGTTACCAACAACCCTTCATGTGTTAAAGGATGAAGAGCCAGAAATTCTTCATATTTCTCTAGATAGGTCAAAGGATCTTCATCATCCTCCCATTCTCCAAAGCTGGGAGACTTGACCTTCACTGGTAGTTTGTATCTGTGAACAGCAACGCCACTCTCTTCCCGGCGTGGGCCTCCAGTTCTATTCTCTGTTGCCACAGTAGGCTCCCTTCCTGTCATCGACCACACCATGTCTCTTCTCTTGACAAACCCAGCATCTCTTCTTGCTGCAGACCTGGCATCTCTCCTTGTCCCAGACACTGAGAAATGGACAGACGGAGCTTCATCACACAATAAGCTGCCACTTTCGTACTAAGGTCCTTGAGTTGTGTCCAACTGTCTGTCTTTCCACGCCGAACAATCAACCATTGACTGCCTGATTTCTGTTATAGCAGCTTCAAAGGCATTTTGTGCGTTGGCATTTACGGTCAATATAGTACCGGAGAATAATATGGGTTTCTACATAAACAAGCATAATACAATAATCAGCAACACATGAATAGACCTGTCAGAGCCATAAGAAAACCTTACTCCTACCAGAACCTCCGGTTGATTCTTTCAGTCCTTGAATGGAAGTCCAAATCCAAGTCCATAGAAAGATGTGTAATCCAAAAGGAAAGAACCCTAAAAAATGCAACTAAAAGTAACTCCCAACAGAATCTGGATGCGAAGTCACAATCCAACTGAAAAAGGTAGAGATCCAAGTGAAAAGACTGTCTCTGAACTATTCAATGTCTATTTTACCAACAAACAGTGGTTTGGATGAGAAAAGAGGCCTAATATCCCTCTGGCATGCAACAAAACAATACCAGCTCTCTCTCAAAATGGGCTTGCAGACAAATGGCACTTGTGTCGTGGCCACGCCTCTGACCTCACCCATAAATACCTACTGCTTTATAGGCAACAATATTCCCAATACAGTGTGATACTCTAGTCTTGGCCAAGTACATACAGCAATACATTATTTTCATAAATTAATTTATTTCAAGGGCAGCATATTGTCAGAGTCGTGTGTATAGGTGGCAGGGAAGTCAGGCGCAGGAGAATCAAACTTGGTGGAATGGAGTAGTTTAATAACTTTAAAAAAAAAACATAACTCCAAAACCATGAATACAATAAAACAAAGTGGGTACGAGGACCCGTCGCTCACCAGTACAACCATGAATACTGAACAACAAACAATCTCTGACAAAGACATGAGGGGAAAGAGAGGGTTAAATACACAACAAGTAATGAATGGGATTGAAACCAGGTGTGTAGGAAGACAAAACCAATGGAAAGTTAAAAATTGATCAATGATGGCTATAAGACCTGTGATGTCGACCGCCGAGCACCGCCCGAACAAGGAGAGGCATCGACTTCGGCAGAAGTTGGGACACATATTATGCTTTCATGATGATAACGCATGTTACAACTGTATGACACCACACATACTGTACCTGTCTATAGCATTAAAATACATACAGTAAGTGTTAGGGACACTTGCAAATTGGGATCGCATAGTCATTCTGGAGGAAATGCATCTCCCTGTAGCCTAACTGTTTGGTGTCTCATAATGACCGTTTTGTTTTTGTCATGCTGCTATTTCTTTTGCATTATGATGGAATTAGTTGGGATCAGATAAAGTCTTGATTAGATAATGACTTAGCTGTTTGTCTGCGTTAATGTCATAATGACAATAGAATGACTAGATAGGGTAATTTTTCTGAAGACAAACTGTGCTGTTTATCATGATGACCTTTGTTTTTGTCATGATACTGTTTCAACTTTTGCCAGATCATTTACCAGCCATTGACTTATTGATAAATTAAAGCAGGGGTGTCAAACTCATTTTATCCAGGGGCTATAGTTGTTCTTCACCTAGGTTCGGAGGGCCACATCGCAGTGCCGTGAAAAGTTACAGGGGAAAAATTCCTTTGGTCATCATTTTTGCAATATCTTTCTAAAACTGTGGCTTTTGTTTTGTCATCAAAATAAGTTATATTTCCATCGTATTTTTTTGCATTTTCTATGCTCCCCGACTGTCTATCTTTATTTGCAGTGATTGTTAGCAGGCTAAGGTACTATTGTCATTTCTACACGGTTTATATCTGGTTCTAATAATTCTATTAGCCTTTTTTCAAGATTGAAAAAATCTAGTCAACATGACAGACCACATTAAATTGACACATTTAACATGTTAATTAAAGCATTAAGATGTTGATAAGCAGTCGTGATCAGATAGTCTGGATCAGAGAAAGTTTTGATCAGATAACGACTTAGGTGGTAAGTCATCTGCTTAATTTGGTTTGTCACGATGACATAAGAAGAACTACAAAGGGTAATTTACCTGAAGATTTACCTGTGTGCTTGATTAAGGTGTCCATCTAGCCCTCCGTGGCCCTGCTTCACGTTTTAAAGTTTGAATGACGTTTCTATTGTAAACAGTTTGAGAAGTAGCGCTCTAACGTATTTTAATAATAAGTCAGAAATACACTACATGACCAAAAGTATGTGGACGCCTAATCGTCAAACATCTCATTCCAAAATTATGGGCATTAATATGAAATTGGTCCCCCCTTTGCTGCTTTAACAGCCTTTACTTCTGTAACAGGCTTTCCACTAGATGTTGGAACATTGCTGGTGTGACTTCCTTCCATTTAGCCATAAGATAATTAATGAGGTCGTGACACTGATGTTGGGCGATTAGGCCAGGCTCACAGTCGGCGTTCCAAATCATCCCAAAGGTGTTCGATGGGGTTGAGGTAAGGGCTCTGTGCAGGCCAGTCAAGTTCTTCCACACCGATCTCGACAACCCATTTCTTTGTGCACAGGGCCATTATCATGCTGAAACAGGAAAGGGCCTTCGCCAAACTGTTTCCATAAAGTTGGAAGCACAAAATCGTCAATAATGTCATTGTATGCTGTACCATTAAGATTTCCCTTCACTGGAACTAAGAGGCCTAGCCTGAACCATGAAAAACAGCCCCAGACCATGATTCCTCCTCCACCAAACTTTACAGTTGGCACTATGTATTGGGGCAGGTAGCGTTCTCCTGGCATCCGCCAAGCCCAGATTTGTCCGTCAGACTGCCAGATGGTGAAGCGGGATTCATCACTCCAGAGAACCTGTTCCCACTGTTCCAGAGTCCAATGGCGGCGAGCTTTACACCACTCCAGCCGACGCTTGGCATTGTACATGGTGATGTTAGGCTTGTGTGCGGCTGCTCGGCCATGGAAACACATTTCATGAAGTTCCCGACGAACAATTCTTGCGCAGACGTTGCTTCCAGAGGCAGTTTGGAACTCGGTACTAAGTGTTGCAACCAAGGACATTTTCAGCACTCGCCAGACCCGTTCTGTGAGCTCGTGTGGCCTACCACTTCGCAGCTGAGCCATTGTTTCTCCTAGACATTTCCACTTCACAATAACAGCACTTACAGTTGACTGGGGCAGCTCTAACGAACTGATCTGTTGGAAAGGTGGAATCCTATGACGATGCCACGTTGAAAGTCACTGAGCTCTTCAGTAAGGCCATTCTGCTGCCAATGTTGGTCTATGGAGATTGCATGGCGGTGTGCTTGATTTGATAAGCCTGTCAGCAACGGGTGTGGCTAAAATAGCCGAATCCACTAGTTTTAAGGGGTGTCCACATATGTTTGTATATATAGTGTATGTGACTGTATTGACTCACTCTTGTCACATTGTTGGAAGAAATGGAATTGAGCATTGGAAACACAAATAAATTAAGTCTACTTCTGGACTAAACAGCATGGTCAACTGAGTTTCCAAAGTGTGTATTCAGTCCAGGAGTATGCTCAATATGGGTCTGGGTAAACTACTCTTGCTCAAAACTTTGTAGGTCTAATGCTCTTCTTCAGCTTGTTTCTTCTTGTCTAACTCACAAACCCTCTGTGACCTTCTGGTTGTATCATACAATGATACACTCTCAACAACTTTGTTTCCACAACACGTATCAGCTGACTCTCATATCTCAGTTACCATGGCAACACATGACCTGCCATGACCACTTTTGAATACACTGTAACCCATGATAAGGTGATTTTGTTATCATGGCCATACTCTATTCAAGGTAGAATGCCTGTGGGTAGAGTTTTGTTTGTTGCATGATGAAAGTGGATTTGGACTGTAGCTCGGAAACTGGCAAGGACATTCTTAATTATGCTAGAGGATATTTTATACCTTGACACACCTTCACTTTTAAAATAATGATATAATCTGGTGTTCATACCATAGACCGTATGGGTCATATTGTAAAGGACTGTTTCCATGTGCAGTCCAGATGATCTTATATTTTTTCTCGATCGCATACAAGCAATTTTGGGATCTGTGTTGAAATGTAGCTACACTGAGTGTACAAAACATGAAGAATACTTTCCTAATATTGAGTTGTACCCCCCACTCCCGTTTGCCCTCAGAACAGCCTCAATTCATCGTGGCATGGACTCTAAAAGGTGTTGAAAGCATTCCACAAGAATGCTGGCCCATGTTGACTCCAATGCTTCCCACAGTTGTGTCAAGTTATCTGGGTGTGTTTTGGGTGGTGGATCATTCTTGATACACGCCTGGCACCTACTACCATACCCCGTTCAAAGGCACTTGCATATTATGTCTTGCTCATTCACCCTCTGAATGGCACACATACACAATCCATGTCTCAATTGTCTCAAGGCTTTACAATTATTATTTAACCTGTCTCCTCCCCTGATTGAAATGGATTTAACAAGTGACATCAATAAGGGATCATAGCTTTCACTTGGTCAGTCTATTTCATGGAAATGTTTTATTTAATTTGAACCTTTATTTAACTAGGCAAGTCAGTTAAGAACAAATTCTTATTTACAATGACAGCCTAGGAACAGTGGGTTAACTGCCTTGTTCAGGGGCAGAATGACAGATGTTTACTTTGCCAGCTCGAGGATTTGAATTTGCGACCTTTCAGTAACTAGTCCAACGATCTAACCACCAGGCTCCATGCCGGCTGGAAAGAGCGGGTATTCCTAATGTTTTGAGAAGGCAACTACATTTTAAAAATGCATTTACTGTTATTCAAAGGCCACAGAGTTTAGTGTCTTGTGAAAAATACTGTTCCAAAAAAATGCTTTTATGGGTTTGAGAAACACTGTACAAGTCTTTTTGCAGTGTCTCATGCAATCCAGCAGATGGCGATGTATAAGTATCTTTGAACCACTCAGAACATGGGCCTTACTCAAAAAGAGAAAAGTATTTGCAGTATTTACATTTGAGGAGCCTATCAGAGACTTATTTTATTTTTGAGATCCAGCATCTATTAGTATAATGTAATGTAACATTGGACACAGTCATAAAAGGTAACTCTTTTAATTTGAAAAACAAACATAGACACCATCTATTCATTTGGCAAGAAACATCTCAATTTAGATGTGACTCATTAAAAGCCAATTGAGGAGAAAACCCTCTTCAGGGACTGTAATTGTTTGAGTGGTATCTAGCAAACTAAAATAACATGAATTTTGTTTTGGTGGCAAACGCTCTCAAACAAGACTATATCATCCGCTTATTGAAATAATTTTAACATTCTGTACTATTAAAAAACATTGCATTTATCATACAACAGATTCTACTGCATAGACCAGTGCACTTTTCTACATTCAACTGAAAAGTTAATATAGGAATAATCAAGATTAAGGTGTGTGAATAGTTATTGACATTATAGTTTAAGGCTATTGGTACCTATTTTACAGTAATGTATATGCATGTAAAATTATTAGGGGACAGTATGGCAATTCAAAACGCACACAAACAGTCAAATCTAACGCATAATTTCCACAAGCAGTTGGAGCCACTAAAGGTGAAAAACATTGCAATGAAATAATGAGTGAGTCGACACACAGCATCTTTTGGTTATTTGTTTAAATACAAAGAACATGGGGGAAAAATCGTGTCCTGCTTTGTCAGTCTGTGTGTGCTTGTTGGTGGCGAGTTACAGTGTGAGCATTGGGCGGAGCAGAAACAGGAGTAATGGGCGGAAGGGAGAACAGCAACACAGGTAAAAGCAACACACCTCTGATCTCCAATGGCACAGTACCACCTCCCTCTTGGGAAGACAGCACCACTCTCTAAAAAACAACCTCCATTAGACAAAATACAGGCCAACTCCACCCATCAATTTTTATCTCTTGACGCAGAACCAGGAAGTCGATTTGACCTGCTGCCAGGTGGGCATTTGGTTCCTAGCACTCACTGGCCCGAGCTGTGGACAGAAAGAAAGATAACTTAATATATGGAATAATTAAAATAAATTAATTACCAAGCCAGGTGAGATAACACAGACATACGTCTCTCCGTTGCGCAGCCATAATGATCATGTAATCCATGTCCCCAGATCACAGGCAAAACAGTGACAGCCATGGCTATAGTTCTGGACTGGACAAGAGTTTTTGGACAGATTGAGAGCTTTTCGATGATAAGCACAATTAATATTAGCAGCACAGATGCGCAGTGCAATTCTGTTCAGCAGTGGGAAGGACAGCCTACATCAGCTGGTGAGCTACAGGGGGAGCAAGCGATGAGTGTGGGCAGATAGGCAGACAAGCTCCGCTCCGACTCCGCCTATACAAGTTTTTCAATGAATTGTAATATTTGTGGTTACTTTTTAAGAAAATACCTGCAGTCAACTTGTGCAAAACATTAGGAGATAAAGCAGATTGCGTTCTTCATTTCACGTGTCATATTATTTTACATTATGAAGCTTACCGTAGTCCACCAGAACGGTTGAGCCAGTCACATGTTTGTTTGTAAATAGCACAATGGGAGAAAGCAGGAGCAGGTGAGTCCAGCTGTGTATTTGGTTTAACTTGCTAGTTAGCTAAGTAACTGGCTGAATTAACAAGGAGACGGGGCATCATATAGTTCTAGCTTTCTACTGTGTTTGAGAAGTCAAAGTGCTTAGGATGAGTTATCTATACAGCTGTCACTGCTATTTTGATTTCCTAGCATGTGGTCTCCTCTCTGTTCTCGGCAGCCTTCAGTCTGCTCCTCTGCTCTTTTCTCCGAGCAGAGCAGGCAGACAGGCCGTGGCCCTAACGACTCCACACAGACACAGTGTGTACACATGCTGCTCTAGAGCAAGCGGCAAAACTGAATTCATTTGCACAATTTCTCTCGTTGACATTTGCTTGTCACGATCGTTATATGGTGGAAGAGAGGAGGACCAAAGCGCAGCGTGGTTTGAATACATCTTCTATTTTTAATGAAGACGAAAACGAAGAACACTTTACAAACTACAAAAAACGAACGAACGTGACGCTATAATCCAAAATAGTGCTGACACTAAACACTACACATAGACAATCACCCACGAACTACCTAATGAATATGGCTGCCTAAATATGGTTCCCAATCAGAGACAACGATAGACAGCTGTCTCTAATTGAGAACCAATCTAGGCAACCATAGACATACATACACCTAGACAAGACACTGCCCCATAAACATACAAAACCCCTAGACAACACAAAACACATACATCCCCCATGTCACACCCTGACCTAACTAAAATAATAAAGAAAACAAAGATAACTAAGGCCAGGGCGTGACAGTCCAAACTCACCAAAAAGGACCTTCGGTAGCTACTACCTATATATGTATAACTTTATGAACTGGATTGCATGTCTTTGCAATTATTTTATTTTTGCTTGCACTCATTAGCATATTTAGCATATCAGCCTCCATGGAAATTACTTTCACTTGTCTATTTTTGGTTGTTGTTGCCTTTTAATGGACCCTTGTTTACTAAGCCAGTAATACCGTAAATCCCGGGATGAGAGAAGGACGGTTTGACGATATGAAAATCTGGATACCGCTCAACCCTACAGGCGACTTTCTTGCTTCCCCGTAGCTAGCCAGTCACCACCACTTCTAGTTAGCTACCCTTTGCCTGGTAAGAAACACAAGCTGCTTTACAAAATTAAAAACAATAGCAGAATTGAATTTAATAGTAAAACAAGTCTAGCTATGTTTTTCTATCCCTTGAGTATAGAAAAGTAGTCTGGAGGGCCTCCCGGCTGGCACAGTGGTCTAGGGCACTGCATCGCTGTGCTATCTGTGCCACCAGACACTCTGGGATCGCGCCAAGGCTCTGTCGCAGCCGGCTGCGACGGGGAGGTCCGTGGGGCGACGCACAATTGGCCTAGCGTCGTCCGGGTTAGGGAGGGTTTGGCCGGTAGGGATATCCTTGTCTCATCGCGCACTAGCGACTCCTGTGGTGGGCCGGGCGCAGTGCGCGCTAACCAGGTCGCCAGGTGCACGGTGTTTCCTCCGACACATTGGTGCGGCTGGCTTCCGGGTTGGAGGCGAGCTGTGTTAAAGAAGCAGTGCGGCTTGGTTGGGTTGTGTTTCGGAGGACGCATGGCTTTCGACCTTCGTCTCTCCCGAGCCCGTACGGGAGTTGTAGCGATGAGACAAGATAGTAACTACTAACAATTGGATACCACGAAATTGGGGAGAAAAGGGGATAATTATTATTATTTTTTATTTATTTTTTTAAAGAAAAAAGAAAGAAAAGTCTGTCTTTGAATTTGTAGTCTTGCTCAACCCTCCCACTTTCCCCACTGCATTTCATAGCCAGGTTCTGTAACCAACGAAGCCAAATCTCCCTCTTTTCCTCAGAGAAACGGCTTGATTCTAGATATGACCCATAATCCCAGAGCTACGTTTTTCTCTTTCTGTCATGCATTGATGGACAATCTGGTGCGCATTCAGCAGGATGCAACATTTTGGAATGTTCAGATAGAAATATGCTATGTTGAACAAACATGCTTCTGACATGTTGAATAAGGAATAACGTCGGCTGTATTCATGGAAGTTCTATCTGCAACGTCTGAGAACATTTTGCAACTGAACGTGGCACTGGTAACATTACAATTAGCCTATATGCCGACATTTGGTGGCACAGAAAAAAGTAAAGGGATAGAAAACAATTTATTGACTAAATTCCTCTTGCCACTACACTATATTTGATTGGGTAAATTACTTAATTTTGAGTTAATGTGAACCCAGTGACTCACTTGAGCACTTGGACTAGGACTCGAGCACTGGGACTAGGACTTCAGCCATAGGGACTTGTGACTCGACGATTGGTGACTTAGACTTGGACTCGGAAGTGAGCACAGGGGACTCGATTTGGACTCAAGGTTTAGTGTCTCGACTACATCATCAGACAAAACAGTCATTAGCTCCTGTTCAAAGTCATTAGCCCCAGTTCTACTTTTGGACACCAATGTAGCTGCTGCATCTGTGAAACACTGATAACAATGGCAATGACGTGACTGAGTGATGAAAGTGCAACCAATACTATTTTGTCAATACCATGCAGCACCATCTGGTGAATGTGCTACTCTCTCTCTCTCTCGCTACCTCTCTCTCTCTCTCGCTGAGCTTGTATGTGTCTGTTTGTTTTGTATGTAATGTGTAATATGTATGTAGACTGAATTAGGAATTTACATGACCAAATAATTCTTATATATTCTTATATGCAGTACCAGTCAAAAGTTTGGACACACCTACTCATTCAAGGGGTTTCCTTTATTTTTACTATTTTCTACATTGTAGATTAATAATGAAGACATCAAAACGATGAAATAACACATATGGAATCATGTAGTAACCAAAAAAGTGTTAAACAAATCTAAATATATTTTATATTTGAGATTCTTCAAAGTAGCCACACTTTGCCTTGGTGACAGCTTTGCACACTCTTGGCATTCTCTCACCCAGCTTCCAAAATGTTGACTGGTACTGTATGTTTGTCATTTTTTTGCTGTTGGGAAGAGAATAGATGCAGAAAGATAGGACAAGCCTATGTATGTTTGTGCATATGGAAGTCAGTGGTTTATGTTTAACATAGGTTAATGAGGCAATATAAATGTGATGTGATGAAAAGGCATTTAGACTAAAATTGGCCACTGTTTTCGTAATTTTGACAATAACTAGACTAAATCCTTATTCAAATGACAAAATTGCGACTTAGTTATATTTGAGCTAAAATGACTAAGACTAGACTAAATCTAAAAAAGAGCGCCAAAATTGGAGGGAGTTAGTGAGTCATGGTGGAAAGAATCTGTCAGCCAGTGTTTGGGTCTCTGTGCCACCTGTGTGATAGCAGGACTGGCATAGAACACAGCCAATGCCTGCTGACAGTGTTATCTATGCCAAGGCCTGGCAGTAGGCAACTAACACTGAAACAGATGGAGAGCGTAATAACAAGATAACGCCCAAACCATCCGTTGCTCCAACATAGCCGCAGATTTATAATCCTTTTTTCTGAAGAGGATATTTTGTAATGATCACTCAAACATGCCAGTCAGTTATATATGTTAATTATATTTCTAGCAAAGACTATGCATCCAGGTGGCTAGGAATCATCCAGTGTACAGTGTGGACCAATCAGAGAGGAGATTGAGAGGTCAGGGAAACAGACCTTGGTCGTTGAGTGGCTGGGCGGCGTTGCTTCCTGACCTCCTCCTGCAGAGAGAAAACCAGCGTGTCAACTCACACTACATTCCATTATACATTACGACACCTAGCTACATAACCCACACACATACACCTACCTGAACGTACAGTTTCACACAAAGTGTGTGCCCTGATCTGGACTGAACTGAGCATGCACTGATCTGATAGATCATTTACCTTTTGTCCTGGTTGAACTTGCATCTGCAGTGTCCGCCTGTTACAAGAAGAAATGGCCACAAGTCAATCTGTGTCCTACGTTAATGTGAGCATGTGTAAATACATGCTATGACTGTGTCATCATGTGTGAGTATGTGTATGTGTTTATGTGATGGAGTCTTACTGAAGAGGATGGTGATGCCGATCAGACACAGAACTGCTGCCAGGATCAACCCCCCAACACGTAGCCTGTGATAATCTGAACAGAGAGAGCGACAGAGAGCGAGAGAGAGCGAGAGAGAGAGAGCAGGAGAGAGAGCAGGAGAGAGTGCAGGTGAGAGAGTGCAGGAGTGAGAGAGCAGGATAGAGAAGAATGGAAGAGAGAGAGTGAAAGGAAAAAAGCATTAATCATACACAGTAAGCCAGGAATGTTGAGTTGTTGAGTGTTCTAAAAGATGTATCTTTCTGCTCACCAAAGGTAAATGGATCCTCCTCCTCCACTGTAGGGACAAAAATATGACAAATGTCAGTTTATACAGCATCTGGACACCTTCAAAAATAATACAAAGAACTGGAACGCACCCAACCTCAAATGGGCAAATAGCGAATGGCCTACTTTAATTTGTGAATCAATGATTTATCTGGAGACCATATTATTGCATGTCAAAAGATTTAGAGAAATAAAACTATGGAACGCTATTATGATAAACAATTGTCAGTTACATACTTTCTTTCTGCTCCTCTGCGAACACAAGGGACGCAACTGCTAACAGAAGAGACACAATGGTAAGCACACAGCATTATGCATTGACAACATGGCATCCCAACAATGTCCCAAACAAGTCAGCTTTCCGTCCCTGTGACAAGTGCACTTGTAACTTTAGTGGTCTCGCAACTGCTTTCACCTTGAATAGCACTGGAGAAGGTCAATGAATCTATCCTTCCTCTATTTAGTTCTAGATTGGTGTACTATTCATATCCATAACCATATGTATTTCATAAAATTACAAAAACATAATTCTCTGTCTCACTCAAAACATACAGTAGTATGTACTGTGCTGAATACTGAGCCAGAGTTGTGAGTGAAGACTGGGCAAAACAAGAGGAACAGAGATGGTAGCTTTGGGGAAACCTAAGCAGGAAGTGGTATTAATAGCTGTGTATGATTGGTCTTTAAGACCTGCCACTCACATGTCAATAAAAGCAAAGCAGAGATATTTGCCATCTTCAAACTCTCTTTCACCTGGGGAAGACAGAACATAAACAATTGAGTGAAACAAAGTAATGGCATAATAATATGATCATATTATAATATTAGACTGACTTTATATGATAAAGTATCTGAGCATTATGACTGCAGTGCACCCTAGCAAATTGGCACTCATCCTCCCTGCCCTTTTCACACCCACATAAGCAAGAGCTCTGCTATTCAAAATGAAAAAATGTTTACCCGCTTGATTGTCTGATCAAGGCTCCACTTGTAGAATTAAATTACCCTTGTCCCACTACCTATTTGATTTGATTAGACCTTTTCAAACCCGGGAAGCTAATGGCAGCTCATATAGTGCCCAAAACTGGCTCACACCAGTTCCAATGTCAACAGAGACCTGACACAAAGTTTAGCTTTCCCTGGAGTCCCATTTCTGATTTAGATTTGTACAAGATGGCTTCTGAGCAGCATAACCCATGTGATATTGAATGTTGTCCAGAGTGCTTTGCTTCATCTCATGCCAAACCTTCAAACCCAATTATGTTTCAGCTTTTCCTTGTTCAATATATATTTTTGGATATAATGTCTTTATAATCATATAACTGTCAAATGCCATAAAGGAGTAGAAAATCCACATGGGAAAAAATGCTTGATCATTGAGCATGGCTCCAGCGACAAAACATAAAGTAACTAGACCCCAGTGATTTTCCATCACACCTTATGAATAAAAGACAAAGAGAGGAAATCACCTCACCCATCAGCAACCACACACTAACAACAACCCACCCCCAGGTTTCTAAAGTATCCATGAGAAAAAGAGAGACAATGGGAACCACATAACAAACATGCTGGGACTGGAGCAGAGTTCCAGGGGTTTGGCCTTCTTCGATCATACTCTGCCTAACATGATGGTTCTGGAAGGGCTGGATACTGATTGGACAGGAATGGAGTCTTGAGGAGATTTGGTAGCTAAATCCCTTATGTCACAACTGTCTTACGCTCCCCTTTTGTTTCTGCTCATGATAAGGCTACATTTATTTTCCGTCATGTGGTGTACGCCACCAGCCAGATACTGGACAAGCACCAGATACAATCTTCAAGTATTCAGACTCCCTTCATTCTTCTCACCATATCCTATCCAGGTTCCAGGGTTTAAGAGGGTGGTACACTACACTACTAGACCATGTGTGTTGTGGTTTTTCACTATGAGCTAAAAGGGGTTTAAGAGTATAATAGGCCTACACTTTGCTATTGCATAGCGAGTAGTCAATGTTACATTATGTGAGTAACATAAATTACTATGTTTTTGGTCACTTGGTATTTTCCTGCCTTGGTAGTATAATGAAAAAAATACTATGGTAGTACTTTTTTCATTGTATTACCATGGTACATTTTTGTAAGGGCAGCTCCTATAACAACGCTACAGCTCCGATAACAATACTACAGCTCCTATAACAACACTACAGCTTTTATAACAACACTACAGCTCCTATAACAACACTACAGCTCCTATAACAACACTACAGCTCCTATAACAACACTACAGCTCCGATAACAATACTACAGCTCCTATAACAACACTACAGCTTTTATAACAACACTACAGCTCCTATAACAACACTACAGCTTTAATTAACAACACTACAACCCCGATAACAACACTACAGATCCTATAACAACACTACAGCTCCTATAACAACACTACAGCTCCTATAACAACACTACAGCTTCTATAACAACACTACAGCTTTTATAACAACACTACAGCTCCCGTAACAACACTGCATATCCTATAACACTACAGCTCCTATAACAACACTACAGCTCCTATAACAACACTACAGCTCCTATAACAACACTACAGCTCCTATAACAACACTACAGCTCCTATAACAACACTACAGCTCATATAACAACACTACAGCTCATATAACAACACTACAGCTCCTATAACAACACTACAGCTTTTATAACAACACTACAGCTCCTATAACAACACTACAGCTCCTATAACAACACTACAGCTCCTATAACAACACTACAGCTCCCGTAACAACACTACAGATCCTATAACAACACTACAGCTCCTATAACAACACTACAGCTCCCGTAACAACACTAGAGATCCTATAACAACACTACAACAACACAACAGCTTATATAACAACACTAGATATCATATAACAACACTACAGATTTTATAACAACACTACAGATCCTATAACAACACTACAGCTCCTATAACAACACTACAGCTTTAATTAACAACACTAGAAATCCCATAACAACATTACAGCTCCCATAACAACATTACAGCTCCTATAACAACACTACAGCTTTAATTAACAACATTAGAGATCCGATAACAACACTACAGCTCCTATAACAACACTACAGCTTTAATTAACAACACTACAGCCCCTATAACAACACCACAGCTCCTATAACAAAACAACAGCTCCTATAACAACACTACGGTGCCTATAACAACACTACAGCTCCTATAACAACACTACAGCTCCTATAACAACACTACAGCTCCTATAACAACACTACAGCTCCTATAACAACACTACAGCTCCTATAACAACACTACAGCTCCTATAACAACACTACAGCTCATATAACAACACTACAGCTCATATAACAACACTACAGCTCCTATAACAACACTACAGCTCCTATAACAACACTACAGCTCCCGTAACAACACTAGAGATCCTATAACAACACTACAACAACACAACAGCTTATATAACAACACTAGATATCATATAACAACACTACAGATTTTATAACAACACTACAGATCCTATAACAACACTACAGCTCCTATAACAACACTACAGCTTTAATTAACAACACTAGAGATCCCATAACAACATTACAGCTCCCATAACAACATTACAGCTCCTATAACAACACTACAGCTTTAATTAACAACACTAGAGATCCGATAACAACACTACAGCTCCTATAACAACACTACAGCTTTAATTAACAACACTACAGCCCCTATAACAACACCACAGCTCCTATAACAAAACAACAGCTCCTATAACAACACTACGGTGCCTATAACAACACTACAGCTCCTATAACAACACTACAGCTCCTATAACAACACTACAGCTCCTATAACAACACTACAGCTCCTATAACAACACTACAGCTCCTACAACAACACTACAGCTCCCATAACAACACTACAGCTTTTACAACAACACACAGCTAAAACAGAGAGCCTCCCTCCATCTTATAGCAAGCAGTGTATGGCGACTCATACTATTTGGCATTTGGCAGCGACCAGGGGAAAAAATCCCTCCCTGGTTTCTTTCCGAGCGCACCCTCCCTCTACCCAGCAACGTTGGTGAGGGAGAGGGAATGCAACAAGCGGGAAGCCCTCCAAAAATCGGCCGTGGATGGTTTACGATCCAATTCAGGGAGAGAGAGGTAGACTCTCCCGGGGTTCTTTCTTTCCCCATATTCAAGTTGGGAATCATATTACAGAGTACATTTTAGCAAAAGGTGGAGGTGTGGCCGATCTTGTGAGATTCATGTAGCAATGTTTAGGGTTGTTGGTTGTCTGTTCAAGACAATGCTAGGCAGTGCTGCGGATCGTGCTTAGCCATCGCCTCAGTTCCCCACCAGGCAGATTCACCCTGGAGACCAGGCCTGGTCATAATGAGATTAGTGTTCTAACATAGGTCACGCTGGCCTTCCTGCCACTGAATGCCTGAAGCAAAGGAAGAATCAGCCGTTTGTGTGGTAACAGTACGACTCGGTTCACCCCTCTCTCTTCGCCTTGCACTGCCCTCCTCCGCGCCTACTCATTCATTTATTCATTCACTCAATACTTTTTTCATAATTTCCACCTTTATGATCAGATCCTACATTTTATCCCACTTCACTCACTAACCTGCTCATTCACAATAGGGTCTTGTCTAAACTTACGATGAGTACACACCCACACCAGTCCCACCCGCATTCACATCTGTGCTTACTCCCTTATTCACATCCACTCCCTTTCTCTTTTCCTAACTCCCTGTCATTCCATCTGGCCATCTCAGTCAGTCACGACTCACCCATTCCTCTACAGCGGGTCCAGATCCCTCCATCTGCAGTATCATTAAGAATCCCAGGAGATATATTCTAGAATGCTGGCCAGTCTGTCACATTGGTACAGTGCAGAACCCTGAATTCCCAGTTATTTCGGAGGAAGCCCAGAAGCCTAAAATATGGGATCTGAGGGCTTCAAAGAGCCTGTGGACATTTTTCTTCAAAGGGATAAAAGGAGTTAATGATGCAGCTACTCATAGGCTCCTGGCCCTGCCTGAAAAACCATTCATTTATGAGGTAAACACATTACCATGTTGTAGTTCTCACTGTAATGGTAGATCACTGGAAGACTTCATTCTCCCTTCTGTAATGTGTGATTTTATAACAAATGATTCAGAAGGTCATCCTAGGACTAGCTACATTTATTAGTAGTAAGAATAATCACATAAGGGGGAAATTACTTGTGTGAAGTTACTTGTAAAGGTACTTGTGAAATTGATCAAATCTAGAATTGTTTGGTTTTCTTTGTGATTGTGAAGTCTCTTCTATTACTCTTTTCTCCCTTTATTCACTCTGCCTACCAACATGAGGAGGATTGGAGATCAAGTTTCTACGGCCCCCACTACAGAGGCAGAGAGACGTAATGCCAGCTGGGTAAAGGTTTGAGTAACAGCAGTGTCCAATGCCATATGACTAATCTAAGAGTTCCATGAGGCCTCGGAACAGGTAAGTTTGTCTTTCCATATCACACAATACGGGCTCCCAAGTGGTGCAGCGGTCTAAGGTCACTGCATCTCAGTGCTAGAGGTGTCATTACAGACCCTGGTTCGATTCCAGGTTGTATCACAACCGGCCGTGATTGGGAGTCCCATAGGGCGGCGCACAATTGGCCCAGCGTCGTCCGGGTTAGGGTTTGGCCGGGGTAGGCTGTCATTCTAAATAAGAATTTGTTGTTAACTAACTTGCCTAGTAAAAAAATGAAAAAAGACCACTGAAAGATTGTCAGGCTGAGGAACAAAGCTTCAATGTCAGATGTGTGTTGATGAAACTCCCAACTATGACCTAGTCACTGCTCCACACTCACAGGGGTTCTGTGTAAACAGAATGTTTACAGTGAATATGTGTTTGTCCTGTGTGTGTGTGTGTGTGTGTGTGTGTGTGTGTGTGTGTGTGTGTGTGTGTGTGTGTGTGTGTGTGTGTGTGTGTGTGTGTGTGTGTGTGTGTGTGTGTGTGTGTGTGTGTGTGTGTGTGTGTGTGTGTGTGTGTGTGTGTGTGTGTGTGTGTGTGTGTGTGTGTGTGAGTGAGTGTGTACAACTCCCACTATGACCCAGTCACCTCTCCATACTCATACAGGTTCACTCTTCGCTCCCCCATAGAGAGGATCTGGCCTGGCTCATAAAGGATGCGGTGCAGGAATCTAGCGTGCAGGAATTTAGCGTGCAGCTAATTTAGGAACAAAACATGCCACTGAGACTAGGCAGCACCCTTTGAGGTATAATAGGAACACACACACACTGGGAAACCATTCTAATGTGGTAAGGGACTGTGATAGAGTACTACAGTATTGCATGTATGTATTCATATTACATCTGGAATAAAGAACATCTGATATTTAACCTATTTATTTCATGCTGTCAGAATTGTTGATTAAAAACGTTCTGGGTACATACTTCCACGCTGTCTCACAACCAAAACCGAACCAGACAGAGACGAATACCAGACGTTTTTGTGAACGTTTTAAGTTAGCTGGGTAAACTGTAGTCGATATTTGCTCATACAGAGTGTTGTATTTCTGTCAGTCAGCCATAGATGGCTATTGAAGCTAGAGGTCGACCGATTCATCGGAATGGCCAATTAATTAGGGCCGATTTCAAGTTTTCATAACAATCGGTAACCAGCATTTTTGGACACCGATCCTGGCCGATTACATTGCACTCCATGAGGAGACTACGTGGCAGGCTGACCACCTGTTACGCGAGTGCAGCAAGGAGCCAAGGTAAGGTGCTAGCTAGCATTAAACATATCTTATAAAAAACAATCAATCTTAACATAATCACTAGTTAACTACACATGGTTGATAATATTACTAGTTTATCTAGCTTGTCCTGCGTTGCATATAATCGATGCGGTGCCTGTTAATTTATCATTGAATCACAGCCTACTTCGCCAAACGGGTGATTTAACAAGCGCATTCGCAGAACAAGCACTGCCGTTGCACCAATGTGTACTTAACCATAAACATCAATGCCTTTCTTAAAATCAATACACAAGTATATATTTTTAAACATGGATATTTAGTTAATATTGCCTGCTAACATGAATTTCTTTTAACTAGGGAAATTGTGTCACTTCTCTTGCGTTCTGTGCTACAGAGTCAGGGTATATGCAGTAGTTTGGGCCGCCTGGCTCGTTGCGAACTGTGTGAAGACCATTTCTTCCTAACAAAGACAGCCAACTTCGCCAAATGTGGGATTATTATCAAAAGCACATTTGCAAAAAAAGCACAATCGTTGCAACAATGTGTACTTAACCATAAACCTCAATGCCTTTCTTAAAATCAATACACAAGTATATTTTTTTAAACCTGCATATTTAGTTAAAATAAATTCATGTCAGCAGGCACTATTAAACTAGGGAAATTGTGTCGCTTCTCTTGCATTCTTTGCACGCAGAGTCAGGGTATATGCAACAGTTTGGGCCGCCTGGCTCTTGCGAACTAATTTGCCAGAATTTGATGTAATTATGACATAACATTGAAGGTTGTGCAATGTAACTGCAATAGACTTATGGATGCCACCCGTTAGATAAAATACGGAACGGTTCCGTATTTCACTGAAAGAATAAACGTTTGGTTTTCGAAATTATAGTTTCCGGATTTGACCATATTAATGACCTAAGGCTCGTATTTCTGTGTGTTATTATATTATAATTAAGTCTATGATTTGAGGCAGCAGCAGGCTCGTAAGCATTCATTCAAACAGCACTTTACAGCGTTTGCCAGCAGCTCTTCGCAATGCTTCAAGCATTGTGCTGTTTATGACTTCAAGCCTATCAACTCCCGAGATTAGGCTGGCAATACTAAAGTACCTATTAGAACATCCAATAGTCAAAGGTATATGAAATACAAATGGTATAGAGAAAAACAGTCCTATAATAACTACAACCTAAAACTTCTTACCTGGGAATATTGAAGACTCATGTTAAAAGGAACCACCAGCTTTTATATGTTCTCATGTTCTGAGCAAGGAACTTAAACGTTAGCTTTCTTACATGGCATATATTGCACTTTTACTTTCTTCTCCAACACTTGAACATGTTTCATTATTTATTTGAGACTAAATAGATTTTTATTGATTTATTATATTAAGTTAAAATAAAAGTGTTCATTGTTCATTATGTATTGTTGTAATTGTCATTAGTACAAATAATCGGTATCGGCGTTGAGAAATCATAATCGGCCGATCTCTAATTGAAGCCACTTCCTTGTTGCTAGTGTTTGATGAAGGAGTAGCTGCTGGAGCAAAGCAGGGCAATGTGTTCCTCTGGCTGCTCAATGGAGAGGGGGGACGTGGCATACTATAACCATGACTCATCCCTCCTACCCACAGCCACAAAGTTAGCAATAGCAGGAACAGCAGCTCCACTGTTTAAAGAAGTCATACGGCCTTCTCTTCAAGGGAAAGACTTTGGTTTTGCTTTGCTGTGCTTCTGAGGCAGGGAGGCCTTGAAATAAGCTTTTCATATATCTGAAGTAAAGAGTGATGTTGTTGCTATGGTGAATGTGTGATGAACCCTAATTATCTGAATCTAAGTCAAATGAGCCTTAAACTGAGGAAATATAGAACCATGGCTTGCCTATCTTCTCTTGTGATTTGTAATGTCTCACAGAATAAATAAGTCAAGAGTCAAACTCTGTAATCACACTGAATCTCTCATTTTTAATGAGGCAGTCTCTCCGAGGTCCTCACTTTTGAACGTTGCTCGTCCGTGTCTAGACAAACATGGTATATAATTAGAGCCGGCAGTAGGCGACCCACTGAAGGCAGTAGAATACATTTAGCTTTTGAGTGTGAGATAACATTTATATGTCAGTTATAAGTCTGTCTGTCAGTATCAATCACCTTAGCAACAGCACTGTGCTGGAGTAACCACAGTGAATAAAGATCAGTCCAGGATAGCTGCTCTATCAGGCTTCTTATCAGCGGAGCTGTTAGCACTGTAGCAGAATCCCAGATCCCTGTTATCACAGATCCATAAGCATAGCCTACAGGAGACTTGGGACATGCAGTTTTTGTATCAGACTTTAAATAGAACAGCAATTTCATAATAACATGTCTGTCTACTAATCAATCATTCATACCATTTCAAAATGTCTATTAGCCTACCCATGTCACACTAGTGAGCAGAACATAACTGAGCCATGCTGTACTGTGTTGGCCTGGTTACGCATCACCATAGTTGCAGGAGCCATGCTGAAAAGGACAATGTGAAAATAAAATATCCAAGCCTGCATGGTAGCCTACGGTTTGGGTTGGCAGAATAGTGTGTGAAGGGTACCACCAAGCTGTTGAATAGAAATGGTCATTCAAATATAATTCCCCACACACCACAGCATGTGCACTGATGCATTTTCCATTACAGAAGGACAGCACACCAACTAGCCTACCAGTCCCAAACGTATTATCTTGCAACATTAATTTAATAACATACTTAATATTCTGATCCAGTAAAAAAAAATCGATAGGCTAATGGGAGAGAATATGTAAAGTTATTATCCCATCATTACGCCTGACCACCCCTCCACCTATCAAAGCACAGCTGGACCACAACTGGATGATGAGCACAACAGACATTAACAATCTGGCTCTAGAAAAATGTATTGAATACAATAAAGGTTGGACCACATGTTCCGTTGTTTTCCATGAGCGTAATGCCAGATAAAATACTGAATATCCGCGGATTTAATTGGGTCCTCCCTCTTTTATAAAACTGCCTGGACACCAGCGCTAAACAGAATAGAAACGAGAAGAAAAGTTTCCGATGGCCGAAAAGTTGCTTTAGGCCTATTGGTTACGGACTTTTTGTTTGGATATTACAAACAACATCCAGAACGCTGTTATAGAATAGCGTGAGTAACGAACTGAATTAATAAAAACAGGTTTTTACAAATACGTCTGCGTGACGAAGAAACCGTATTTATAATACTTGCACATGGCTCTGGCTCATATGCGCTCGTTCTGTCTGTCTCGCATAGGCCTATACTCTAGGCTACAAACTGAAACTATATTACATGCAGGTTTGATCTTTGTTCTATAAACACAATTAATAGCCTAATACAGATTGTACCCTTTGCAGTATTTTAGTTAGACTACTCAACGTTCCCCCAAATCTGAGCAACTCTTGTCATGAAATAAAAAGATATGCCTATAAAGAAAAGGATATGCCTATAAAGAAAAGGATATGCCTATAAAGGAAACAAAGTTATTTTAAGGTCTTACGAGAGATAGGCTACTACTACTGGAAAATATAGAGTGATACGTTTGTCTTGGTCAAAGATGCGCAAAGGAAACATTTTAGAAATTACTTAGACAAGATTCGCCTATTGTTGTCTTTAAGGATGATGTAATGAATAGAATAAATAACGGTTAACATACTCATACTTTTGATGAAACTACAGCTGAGCATTCACTCGAACTCTAATTGTTAGAAAACTAAAACTTACCTCCGACACGAGTTAAACCCAAATGGAGATGTGTGTAGGGGGGAAAAAACAGGAAATGTCGGGCATGGAGCGACACACAATAGACGAACGTACTCTTGAGTCAGACAGACGCCAACACCCTTTTTCACTGAGGCTCAACAGGTTTGCTCAGCTTGAAAATAGGCTGAGTTTAAATTGAAGTTGCATGCGTTGGAGAGGAGGAGGATTTTATTATTTGTTTGTCATTGGTTGCTTTCAATGACCTGTTGTTGCTATAACAAATCATTAGCCTATGTAAAAACGGTGATATGGCAGATACCAAATCGAACATTATCACATCAATATATTCAAAATAGTTGTGTTGAGTACCTGCTTTGGTTACATATTCTATCGTGAGAGCATGCACAGTGCACATCTCTGAACACAAACAGTTTTACATGTTGTTTACTTCTAACAATAGTGTTCAATTGTATTTATTTGGCGTTTCATTAATAAGAATTTACACAAACAATTGAAGGCTAATCGTTTTAGCTCAATAGAACTTTGTTTGACCATAATGCCTAGATCCTATAGCTAAATTAAATGTATCAGTTGTTCGATCATACATCTCACTACCACCATAAAACACCTTAAAATAAACCCATATATTTTTGCCAATAAAGAAACAAAACAGTAAATAGATTGTGGTCCACCCACCCTTCATCCACTCTCACATCCATTCAGGTGTCATCACATTGTCATGGCCAGAGTCCTGCCCCATCCCCACCCCCGAATCTTCATCATTAGAACAACAGCAACCAGCTAGTCAGATTCCATCCTTTAGAGATGCTTAGAGTTCACTTGTGTCATCTTCACATTTTCTTTAGTTGTTGGAGAAAGAAAATAAAAAATAGAGATTGGAACAAGATACATTTTTTTACACACACAGTACAACAGTACAATGTAACAATCATATGAAAGGACATTTCTTATACAGTATAAATTAGTTGTGAAGTGTCTATGTAGGCCTAGTAAAGGATTTATAAACATATGGATAGAACATAGGCTCTTACTTGTTCTTTCTAGTGCATTTGGGATCTGAAGAGAGAATAATGAGATATTACTACAAACACTGACAAAGTCTGGGTCTATCCTCTTGAGTTACATTCATAATGTAAGAACTTATTAGTAATTGGACTATGTGTACTTACTAAGTAGGACAAACAATCCACCTGCTACAAGCAAGCCTGCAATGATCAGGCCTCCAATTCGTAGTCTCTCATAGTCTGGGAAATTCAACGTTCAACAGCTCAGGGTCACACAGGTACAATGATTCATCCAATGACAGAAGCATATTTCTGATGTCATTTCATATCCAATAAGATTATGATCACTTACATACCACTATGTTCATTTTGTTTGGTGGTGGTGATTTATCAGTTCCATTTGAACGAGTGTAGAGGAATGAGCTACTTACTGTAAACAAATGGATCTGCAGAGAGGGGGGGGGGGGGGGAACAGGTAATGAACCTCAAGCAAATAAAACACATGTTGCTCTGACTGTCTGCACAGTGTGTGACTGGTTTAAGTGACAGTGATCAAATCTGCTGACAATAGTTAGTTCTCATTCACAGTCACATAAAAACAAAACCTCATGAAAAACAGAGTGTAACAAAGAGCAAGTTGTGACCAACACGTCAGACAACAAGAGACAACACTAAAGCAGATTTTTCTTACTTGCTTCAATTTCCTCGAAGAATGCACAGAGAACTAGGAGAGAAAAAGAAGAAACATGTTTAAAACATTTGGCATTTGGTAGATGGATCTAAGTTGATATGTATTTTTGATCATGTTAAGGGTCAAGGTCAACCGTCATTTCTTGGAAGGACACAAAAGGTCAATGTCAAGTGCATTAAAACAATCCTTCTAAGGCTAAGCAGAACTTGTCTGTTGTTTCACTGATTTGTAGTGCCCACTGTAGCTTTCTGTACTAATGTCCATAAAATCTTTAATAATATTTATTTTATTTTGAAGAATTCATCTGTTGCATTACCCCATACAGTTTTATCATGAACATATCTGATTTACCTGCCAGCATAACCAGAACTGAGAATTGGCCCATCTTGCACACAACCTGACTGGGAGCAAAAGGAGAAAAGGCATCTGTTATAACAGCATAACATCTCACAAGTCTAGGTCCAAGAGGCTTCCCCAGGCCATAAGACTCCTGAACATCTAATCAAATGGCTACCCAAACTATTTGCATTGCCCCCCCCCCCCCCCCCCCCCCCCCCCCTTTTACACTGCTGCTCCTCTCTCTTATCATCTATGCGTAGTCACTTTAATAAAACAGTTTCTTAAAACGGCATTGTTGGTTAGGGACTTGTAAGTAAGCATTTCACTGTAAGGTGAAAATACAGATTTGGTTAAAATAAAGTGAACCTGTTCATTAGGTAAAAGACAAATACAAATACCTGTTGTATTCGGCTCATTTGACAAATAAGATTTGATTTGACATACCAGTAACCATTGTGGTCATTCCTAGAATGTAACACCATCTTGAATTAACCCTTGTTATTCCTAGCTGAAGAGGGATTATACTGTATGATTATACTCGTATGATCAATAATGAACTAATGTCATTGAAACCATTGTGTCTGTGTTGCCCTCCTGCACAGTCCCATTCTTGTTCCCAAACACAGTGAGGATGAAGGAGTAAAATGTCCTTGTGGTGTGAGACAGACACCAAGACGCAGCAGGAGGGCATTGTGGGTGTTTGGAGAGAAAACAGCTGAGGGAGGAAATGCGGGGCGGACGCCACAGGCCTCAGGACACCCTTGGCTCGACCTTGGTCACTCACTGGGGTTTACACTGCAATGTTTTGGAAATATAGAAATACGACACCTATCTCCTTCATTCTGGTAAAAACTAGTTTGTTTTACAATGGACAATTCCACCATTTGAAGACCAGGTCAAATCTAGTAATCCAACTTTTCCTACCAGAGTTTTTAGAATGAGTTTTCTACTTTTCTAATGCCCCAACTCCAACTGACGATGTTGGGAATGAATCCTACATTTAAATACTATTATGTGTATAGTTCACATCAGATACAATATGGGTGACATTGTGAACTACAAATAGTTATTTACCCATTTTTTTGAGCATTCATATACTGAAACATAACACATACATTTGAATTTATAGAGGGAAACAGAATATTTCCGACCTTATTGTAATATTATATTCCAATATGCCCAGAATGCCATTTTCCCTGTTGCAGACTAATAGTAGTGAAGGTCACCATGCTGATCAGCATGTCTTCACTCAAGGTCAAGGATACCTATCCATATATTTACTACCTGACAACTGCCTTTCGTAGGGAACACACCAACCTAGCTCAACCTTCTGAGAATATTTAGACTTTACAAAGTGAATTTACACTGACCGTCCAAATATATACAATGATCACCATTACAGCCATACAATCTTCAGAACCTAATGGTGCTATAGCAACACCTCACCCTATGGATGTGTAAGTGATCGTAACAACACAGATGGTTGTAAAACAGGGCCTGGGAAAGCCAGTGAATCCCCTTCTTACCTGAGAATGAGATCTGTCTTGGCAAGGGGTTCAGGGATGTCTGCTGGATAGCTCAGGTCGTCCTGCTGACTTCACACACCTAGTCTTTTCTCTTTCCTTTTACCTTGAGGAATAGCCCCTCCTTTTTGTTGTCACCTAAAACACACAATAGGACGATGGAGATCCCATGTGCAGAACGTGTGTGGTGCGTCCAGGTGCACTGTTGTG
Organism: Salvelinus fontinalis; assembly: GCF_029448725.1. NCBI lineage: Eukaryota > Metazoa > Chordata > Actinopteri > Salmoniformes > Salmonidae > Salvelinus > Salvelinus fontinalis. Next base: position 13,368,619 of record NC_074702.1, read on the forward strand.
CCCCAAACACAGGCCTGTGCCCTTCTGTTTAGGGTTAAAAATACTGGGAGGGATGAGGTACTGAGTTGCCATACCAAGACCTACTGAGCTCTCATACTGATCACTATTTAATTGAATCTCTTTCGGTGGATTCGCTTTATGGTCAGTTATATTAGACTTTGTGCATGTCCTACTGATAAGCAGAATGAATGCTAGAGAAGCATACGGTTTGAGCTGGAGAGAAATGGATTTGGGGCGTTTTTTAAATATTTGAATGCCTTACAATAAATCTCCATGATTACGCCACAGTGAGATACATTAATCCAGGAGTTTCCTTCCAGTCCAGTAACCATCCTGTCAGCCAAGAACCTTTCAATGTCATTCTGAGACATTCTAAGAGGACATTCTAAGATGTCATTCTAAGAAGACCATCTAAGAGGACACAGAGAGACATTATGTACAGTACAGAATCTTAGCTTTGGCTGAAATAGGTGTGAGAAAAATCTAAATATTTTTGTAGTCTCTTTGATAAATGGATGTGTTAAAAAAAATTATATGGGTAATACAAAAGGCCAACACAACACAGTATTAACAGGAGTAGCCATTGGCCAGAATGTATTGATACAATACAATCAATACAATCTAATAGGTTCGCTCGAATAGAGATACACTACATAATGTGTGGACACCTACTCGTCGAACATCTCATTCCAAAATCATGGGCATTAATATGGAGTTGGTCACCCCTTTGCTGTAGGCTCGTCACGATACCAACATTTTACAAACGATAAGATAGCAGGCCAAGTATCACGATGCCACTGGGGCTTCTGAGTGGCGCAGCGGTCTGAGGCACTGCATCTCAGTGCTAGAGGCTTCACTACAGACACCCTGGTTGGAATCCACGCTGTATCACAACTGTCTGTGATTGGGAGTCCTATAGGGCAGTGTAGGCCGTCATTGTAAATAAGAATTAGTTCTTAACTGACTTTCCTAGTTAAATAAAGGTTAAATAAAATTAAACATACATATA